>NC_060213.1:135199687-135501250 GCF_021130785.1 Homalodisca vitripennis
GGAATTTTCTGTTTCATTATTTTACAGTTTAAAACAAGATACTAGATTGATGCTAGTAACTTTATTAATAGACATATTTATATGTAATGCTATGACTACAGTAATTTATTAGTACAAAGTTTATGACCATGGCAAATCGAAACCACGGTAGATTTAAGGTGGAGAAAAATCATACAAATAAAGGCACAAATCGCTGCAGAAACTATTAAGTAATGTTTGTTGAGAAATCCAAGTTTAAGATTATTAATTGCAATGTACTTTTTCAAATGTCTAATCTTTATCTCACAATCTCGTATTTTCAATGTTCTATATAACATTGTTCAAAATAATTATTTTCTGTAATTATTACTACTATTGAATCATTTTCATCTACACATAAGAGAATTGTTGGTTACATATTTTAAGTAAGTGTTTTAATTCTTGTGCCCTTAGTTTTATGAAAACATTAAATTATGTTCTTTAAGAATACCAATACAGGGTTTCCGAAATAGAATGCCAAGATTTTAAACGGCCGCTACTTAACAATTGTTCAAGAAAACTAAACAATTTAAATTTCAAATTGAATTTGAAATAATTAAGTTTTGTTTTCCATATAGCAAGGGATGAAATATTGACCTTGAAATGCACAGAACAGCTGCATGGTGACAGTCTGTTATATAACCTGATGCCAGTCACGAGTACAATGTTTACGGCGCAACAGAAGAATTACTGTGGTACGCAGAATTGAAATGCACAGAACAGCTGCATGGTAACAGTCTGTTATATAACCTGATGCCAGTCACGTGTACAATGTTTACGGCACAACATAAGAATTACTGTGGTACGCAGAATTGAAATGCACAGAACAGCTGCATGGTGACAGTCTGTTATATAACCTGATGCCAGTCTGTTATATAACCTGATGCCAGTCATGAGTACAATGTTTACGGCGCAACAGAAGAATTACTTTGGTATGCAGAATTGAAATGCGCAGAACAGCTGCATGGTGACAGTCTGTTATATAACCTGATGCCAGTCATGAGTACAATGTTTACAGCGCAACAGAAGAATTACTGTGGTACGCAGAATTGAAATCAATTTTTAGAGTGCAGCATCATTTTCGATTTACGTATCAGGATCAACATTTTCCCGGTAAATGATTTGTTGCTGGTTTAAACAGTTTGGTCACACAAGAAGTGTGTTTAAAGGACATTTGACTACCTGGCCAATAACAGGTAATGAAAAAACCGAAGACATCTGACAATCTTGTATCAGAAGCCTGAAAAAATCGATTATCAGACAAAGTCTTCAGTTAAACAAACCCAAATCGACAGTCCACAATTTTATTCAAAAACTTCATGCTTACAAAATTAAAATAAAATATCAGATTAAACCTGACGATTGCCGTAAGCATAAAAGAATGCTGTTCTCAGACGAAGTTACATTTTTCACAAGCGGTATTGTTAATCGTCACAATTATCGGATATGGGATTCACAACAGTCCACATAACACTTAACGAGAAATAGAATACCGCTTTGATATCTGCAAAGCAAGAAATGGAGCTCACATCAAAACGTACTAAGGTATGAAAACAAAATTTGTTCTTTTCTCTTCAAATTGACTTTAAAATTGATTAGTTATCTTGAATAGTTTTAAATAACGTCCGTTCAAAATCCCGGCATTCATTTTAGAGACCCTTTACTTTTCAAAGGGTTGACCCTTCTCCAGCCTGTTGATAATTTATTTACTACTACATGATATTCATTTTTGTAAGCACAAATCTAATTATTTTTTTTATTATTCTTGTTGGCAACTATTCAATTCAAGGACATACGGTTTCATTTATAATTTTACTACATGCACGCCTTTAACCCTCAAAGTGCTGACTATATTCACTTGTAGTGCTACACGATTTTTAGGAGTTTTGCAAGCTTATGTTGAAAGTAAATAATAAGAACATGAAAATTAACCAAGTATAATGTATTATCATTAGTTTTTTTTTTTCAGCAAAAGCACAATAATACCGAATAAGAAAATAATAATTACAATTACTTACCGTTCATGTCAAAAAGTTGTTAGCTATTTTTTAAATGTTTTTTTTTACTTTTTTCACATTTAGCACAGTCAAAAGTCCAAAATAAGATAAATGTATTACAAATAAAACAATATACACAACTTGCATGTTTATAGAAAAAAAAGCACAGGAATACAAAATGTATTGTTTTTGCCCTCTGAAAAGCCCTAAAAATGTAGCAAATTTAAATAATCACTTCAACAGATAAGTTTTTAAACAGAGAAAATAAAGATGGCATGTGGATGAATGAATAGTGCTATTTTTATAGTTTGAGAAGTATGTTGAGAAATATCGTCAATTATGGATGTTACGTTGTTTGCGGTAAACGCGACCTAACCTTGCGTCAGCACTTTTAGGGTTAAAAGACCTTTAAAATGTGTTAAAAATTTGAAAAGTTTCATACAGTTATTTATGATTTTATAACAATGTTCTTATTATTCCGACTTGTGTTTCAGTACCCGAATATCATCGGTTGTGTGTTAAGCCTTCTTCAGCTGTCTCTGTTTGTGGTGTTCCCCGGTCGGTGAGCTGGCGACAATGTTACACTTCTCCAATGTTCTGTGATACTCTGCAGGAGGGGCTCCGCAATATCCGTGCTCTTGTACCGCTAGTCTCTTACAGTATTTGTCATATTGTTACGGGTAATCTGACATTTATTTATTTTTTGAAAGTTCTGGAAAAATGGGAGGAATTATTTTTGTCCTAACAACTGGATTGGATTGATTTAAACGTAATTAATTTGCGTTTTACATTGTAGAACCTTGTACATTTGTATCCCTTTGACACATATTAGCTTTAAAGTTAACTTTTTATGCTTTTAATATATTTTAATTTAATTTATTCATTCTCTTAGTGTCGCTGTTCAATAAATCGGACCACAAACGACTTACAAAAACAGCCTTGATCCAATATATAGTTATTTTTGTTGTTTTTTTTTACTACCAACCATCCAAATGCTGTGAAGTTACATGAAACAACTCAGTATTAATTATGCTGGACAGGACATTTTTTTTATAGTTGCTTTGCTTAACTAAGTCCTTACATTAAGGCAAATTTGTTCAAAACTCTTGGGCTCAGAAGCCCTCCCTAACACTTAACCTGGGGACCAACGGCTTAAAGGTGACTTCCGAACCACCACCAACGGCCGGGCAGGCGGGCTGCTTGCAAGGACAGGATCGCTCAGCGGTCACCCATCCAAGCAGCAGCCACAATCGACGTTGCTTGATTTGGTTATCTCGCGATAGCCGCCGCACTCACTACACTGCGCCAATGGCTATTACAAACATTACCAAATACATGCAGAGTAACATAAACATTTTATGGCTTGTAATTTTGTTACTGTAGTCAATCCTGAGGGGAATTAAATTACTGTAACATACATTTTTACACAACACATAATGGACATTTTTTTATTTCCTCCCCTGCCCTTCTATTAAGGAAACAGTTTCTACAAATTAAAGGTGAGAGGAAGAAATCCCACCCATTTGGTCTTTAGGGAAGAAAATTAATTTTCACCTTTTCCTGTCCAAACTTTTAACCCTTATAACGTCACAGACGCCGTATGGCGCATAGACAAACTATCTCCAAACGGCAAAGACGCGGTACGGCGCATCGACACAAAACTGCGTCTATAGCAAATTTAAGTTCCTTTTAAATCCGATCAATGTCACTAACGGTATGCGTCAACCATGTGTGTGGGTTATTGACCTATGTCAAGCGTCAAAATTTAGCTGTCGCGTTACATTGAAACAATAGACGCGGTGTCTAGACACTCTCCCCGCCACATGGCACAGACGCCGTACAGCGCGCGCGCTTTTGTTTGCAGTTTGGCTTCAGGTAGTGCGTGTCTAACCATCGCTGAGTCGGTTTCCTTCGTCGTGTTTTCTGTTTATATGGTTTTTATTTATTTTTTATTTTATTATATATAATTTATTATAAATATAATTTATTTTAATTATATTTATATAATTGTCTGGTAATGTTTATAGTTTAGCTAATACAATTTTGTGTGCCTTTTATTTTGACTTTATTTATATCTACAATTTAATGTCCCATAAATATATGTACGTACAAGATAATTTTAAAATTTTTACTTTTTTATACTTTTAAAGAAAGTAAAAATAAAAATGAACTTTACACATTTAAATTTTTTTTTTAATATTGTGCCGTTTGCTGGAAGTCGTGAAAAGATATACTGACGTTATAAGGGTTAAAACCACTTCTGGGTTACTGCAAGAAATAATTTATGAGAAACACAATATTTATCTCCCTGATTACTCTTTATAGTCGAAGCAATATTTTAAACTTAATGGAACATGTTTATGTTTCACTTAAAAATAATCCTAATTCACCTATCATATTACTTAATAAAAGCTGCATATAATTCACCAGTGAGTTTTAACAAACTTGTAAAAGGTAACAGTTAGAACCTTTTTACAAGCACAGTCACAAGACTTGTAACCAGTGCATTTGAACTGATTTACAGATTTTCACGTTACAAGTTTTTATTAATTAAAATTCCTAAACATTTACTTTACTATCTACTCTGCAAAACGTAGGTGACTGCGTTGTTCTATATTTATTATTGGTTAATAATTCAAAGCTTACTTTGGCTCATTAAATCTCAATAGTGTTTGGGATTGCAAGTAATTACATATATTGGTTACAACTCATAAATACTGAAAAAGAGTTGTTCCGGACTCATTTTTTTCTATAAGCGTTTTAATGAAGTCTTGCACCAGTTTTGAACATACGACGGTGTCCAAAAAGTATCCAATATTTTCTTAATGCTGAAAACTTACCTTACTGATCACAACCAATCATAAGTTTCCTTCAAAGTAATTCCTTATGAACATTATGGACTTGTTCAAATGATCCTCCTACTTTTAGAAACAAATTGCAAAATCTGCCTTAGGGATCGCAATTCAGTTTGACCTCTTCAACTGTTCAAAATCTGATTCCTTTGAGTAGGAATTTAGTTTGGGAACAGCCAGAAGTCATGATTGTTGATCGTAGTTTTGTGCAACTTCAAAACGTCACTTGTTTTTCATCTTCCGTAAGCAATTTTGAGATGAATTTCACAACCACTTGTTTGAAAACCATATCCTCAGACAGAATTTCGACAATAATGGTTTTTGGTATGTCCAAATCTTCCTTCAACTTGTACACTGTTAAGCTCATTGGCCGCTTTGATCACTATTTGCACATGTCTGGTTTTTCGGGACTTCACTTTTATAAAGGCTGACCAGAACTCAGATCACTTTCAACCAAATTGCGGCCATTTAAAAACGGTTGACTTCCAAATTAACAGGAGTTGGGGATATGGCTAGCTGAAATGCTTACTAGATCATTTGAGTCGTCTTCACACACATTTTGCTGAGTTTGAAACAAAACAATGTAAATTTTCTAACCTTCACATTTTGTCATTTTTTACGGAAGAAATCTGACAAAGACATGAGAACATGCACTGAACACTGACTGACAGACGAGTTACTAAAGAATTTCTAGAAGCCTTCGTATTCTTATTTTATTCATATTACTGCACTAGTAAATCCATTCAGTCCTCCAGTCTTTCGGGAATAAATCTTTAGTAATATTCAAAGTATTTTACAATAGAAAAAACTGATTTATAAGGTTCTCGAGGGAAAATTTGAACAGAAAGTATTATTTCAATGCATTTCATTTTTTCTTCTTTAAGTGTTATGTCATTCCTTTGAGTTTTCATTGATCCATCAGAAAATGTCTCAAATAATAAACTTGAAATTTTTATTTATAAATGTAACCTTTTTTTGTTGTTCATTCTTTCACGGTAATAATCATAAAACAACTGAAAAAGTTAGCATGTATTATGAAAAGTATTTGGTTTACATAAAACATACCTGTGTCAGTAACAGCTATAAGTAACTTGATATAAGATTCACCTCCTTTTGTATAAAGTATAAAATGTAATTCTATAATATGTGATAATACGTGGTTAAGACATTATTAGTGAAACGGTTATTTATATAGACTATATCTATTTTAATAAATGTATTATGTATAAGTATTGAGATGTTTATGCTGTATTTAAGATTCTAAAAATAGGTAGGTATTTAATTTAATAATTATATAAATTTCAAGGTGCTAAAAAGACGATATTAAGAGAACTTTTTAAATAAAATATGACAATATGGGTATTTCCATACACTGTACCTTAATTTTGATGGTACGGAAATATCCGTATGTTTCAGGATTAACTAAAATTACTACTTAAAAAAAGATCAATCAATTAACTTTATTTTCAGTACACTTTATACTATGAAACGTGACCACTGTCACGTTAAAATTTAGATGTTTATTCATAATATCAAATTCAAATGTACAAAGAAACTACCATTCATCCATCCTCATTCGTAGAGATCGGTAGGATACACTTCACAAGTGAAATACCTACCACATAATGCTTAATCAAATATATAGGTGTTCATTAATTAACTTAATGAAATAATTATAATACATTTATGACTTTTCAATTTAATAGTCATAATCCAACAAGCTGTGTTAACTGACCCTAAATGTGTAACTTCATTTAAACTAAAATGAATGATTAGACATTAATCTTAATTTAGGATACAGCATTTAAATGAAATAAAATGGTTCCATATATTTTTATTAATAATAAGCAGTGTTATCATTTTAATGAATAAAGTGAATTTTAATAAATTGCTTTTCTCTGCATTCGGTCCTATTCACGCCCCCAACTCTTAACAGCACTTCTTTTAGCTTGCCGATGATTACACAACCAGCTGTCTCAGATTAGTTAAAGAGATGAAGGAAGACCCTTCCAAGACCAAAAATAGAAATTTGCTGCACTCCTCTCTGCTTCATATGTTCTTAGATAAAAAATATATTGTTACATTAGTAAACGAAAAACAAAAAAAAAATTGTAGGGCATCCAATCTTTGTTCCTCTAAATTTAGTTTAGAGATAATTAACTTACAGATAATATTCCTTATTGACAGTTCTACATTGTGGCAAGACTCATGATACACCACACCCCTGCAATCGAAAAAAAAAAAAAAAACTGTTAGAGAAACTTTCACATTTAATTGAACTTGGGGCACTTTTTTCGGTCTTGGTTCGTGCGGCAGCTTCCATTGGGATGATTGAGCTCTGGTTTCTACATCATAACCATAAGCCCATGATTCGTTACCGGTCATGATTCTATAGAGTAAATTTGGGTCATCTCGAATGTAAAAAACAAGATTATTGAGGCCTGCAACCAAATACCACTTCAGACTTTACAAAACGTGAGAGAGGAGCTAACTCTACGCTTCTCTCACAGCCAATAATTAGTAGGAGGACTTTGGTTTGAATGATTTGATTTTACTTGGCAAATCATTCCAAAAAATTAAAAAATTAAAAATAGTTATTAAAAATTATTGGTATCTCAGGTTATTATTTTTGATGAGAAAGAGATTGCAATCTCTGGTTTTCACCATTCTTTATTTTTTCATGCTCTTCAAAAGAAGGGGTCACTTGAGAAGGGTTTACATATAAAATTTTCTAGTTGCACACAAAGTTTTCAAAATCACCAAATGAAACTTTCTTTCCACATTGCACCACTACCCAACGTAGAACAAAATAGAGTTAGTCTTGACTTTTTATTCACCTTGTAAATCATTGTCACCTGTGGTTCAAAGGCTTAACCCTCCAACAGACCATTATCAATATACTTGATGACTTAGATTATTACTAAGTGCAATCGTCAACATGTTTGATGATAAACATTCATGTTGTAAATCCATTGTATCGGCCTAATAGCAAACGGTCAAATAGCATTATAATCTACACCATTCAAAAGCCAGAGAGGGATTTTTGTGTTTAGTAATCTTTGGATTTATTTTGGTCTGTACTGAACATTATTTGCACCAGCTGTAAAAAAAAAAAAAATAAAAAAACCAATGTAAACATTGTATATTTCTATTGTCAAGACAAAATTTTGTACAATTTGGAAATTATAAATTTTAGATATAGTATGTATTACTTCAAAAACATGTAAATACGTCTTTGCAAGCTATTATTTTGTCACAATTTAATTTTTTTCTGAAGTAAGAAAAAGTTTTCTTTATTTTATAACTACACAGTATGAAACAGTTATTAATAGAAAACATTTGATATATTTGTTATTATTAATAAGTTTTATAAGATAGCCTGCAAAACAGGCATGCATTTTAGAAAGTGCATTAACAATGAAGGGTTAACCCTCCAAGTTAACCAGCATGGGTCACTTCTGGCTGGTTTATACCTTCCAGTTGAACCTACCACTGGGCACAGCAAAAACCAATGTGTCACTTAAATCTGGCCAAACTTATGGATGTCCAGGAGCGGCAAATAACTAACCGTAAATGTCGAGATTCTGGGGTTCATGGGCAATTCGATAGGTCTAGTCTACTGTGGAAGATGACTGTTGGAGTTGGTGGGGTTTGTTCCCTAACCTCAGAGGTTCTTGCTAGCCTCAACAAGGGTGTGCCACCTCCTGCCTGCTTTGACTGGAGAGGCTGGTTCAGAGCTGGCCTCCTTAGGCATCTCAGAGGGATATCGTCAAGGTCCAAACATTTATCTGCTTTTACGATGTCCTACTAATGACATCAACTAGATTAGTCTCCAACTACACTCATCATCATGATGTGGTGTAGCTGATAGATCGGCAGTGGACAGATATGGTACTGAGCAATAAAAAACAACCACTTTCGGTCACCAAAAATAATTTATTTCTTAACAATATTCACAGCAACCTCTTTGATTAACCTTAAATTAAAGGAATGAAGAAAAATGATTAGAAGAAAGAGAGAAGAAAAAACGGTTTATTCTGGCATGTAAGAATAGTACTTAAACACTCTAGAAACAAATGATGAAGAAAGCTTAAACTGATCTGTACTAAAAAAAATTAGAAAAACAATACATAGTAAAAAATTACAGTTAAATGTATACACTGGCCAGCTGTTATGACAAAAAAGTCAAATGTTGTACTCTAATTTTTGTTGCACTTGTGACAATGACTGTAGATGCCAAGATTCCACCTCCTGTTACAATTACTGTAATAAATAACATAACCTATATTGGACTATGAGCATCTAATTGTTTACTGCTGTAGCGCTGCCGTGTTGAGCCCAGGAGCATCCTTCTTGGCAATACCAGATAGTAGCTTCTTGATCTCAGCTATCGCCTTGCCAGGGTTCAGGCCCTGCAATCATACATTTTGATGAGACTAAGATCATGGAAATGAGCAGACATCCTCGCCAAAAAGGTAGTGCAGTTCATAATGGTGGGGTCTGAGCCAGGTTGTGGGATAGCTTTCTCCAACAGCAAAGCCTTGTAAAATATCGGGTAAAGAGGATAAGAAACATTAATTGGAATAGAGCCTCAGGATTAAGACAATCTAAAATGTCCATCTCTCCTTATGCTAAAGGATGAGCATCTCTCCTAGATCAGAGTAAGGAGGATATAAGACTGATATTAGGGATATTAAACAGGACATGGCCCTCTAAGGAAACATCTTATGAGGGTGGGCCTTAGTCAGACTGACGAATGTAGACTCGCAGAGAAGAGGAGGAATCAGCAGAGCATATTTGGTTAAATTGTCCTGCCATTTCAAAAATTCGGAAAAGATTCCTGGGAGCATATTTCCTCAGCCCTAAGGACATCAGAGAACAGGAGCCCTCAAATCTGATAGGCTTCTGTAAAAACCTCAGATTTTTGAGAACACAAATTTAAGTAAGGGAGGCACAAAGGTCCTTTTTAGGACTAAGCACAGGGACAAACCACCTTTTTCCCTCAGGAAAAAAAAATCATGCAAGGTTAACTGTTAACTCTTGATTTCGGTAGAATTTTGAGTTTAGCTTATAGAATTCTTGATCATAGCAACAAGCAAACTGTACATCAACGTTGGAAATATATTTCACTTGAACCAGAAGTGCTCATACATGGTCAAAGCTTACAAAAAGTGTGCGAAGCTGGGGAAATAACTCGTTTCAGATAATTACGACAAATAAAAACCTTTAGTGTATTAAAACAGTACTATTTTTCAAGCAGATATTCCTTACATTTCAGTAAATTCCAATTTCTCAACTTAAGAACGGAAAAATGAATCAAACCAAGTGTTGGAAAAGTATGGTATCGCACCTTGGGACAGGTACGTGTGCAGTTCATGATGGTGTGGCACCGGTAAACGGAGAAGGGGTCCTTCAGCTTGCCCAGTCTCTGCTCGGTGGCCTCATCTCGGGAGTCAATGATCCAGCGGTAGGCCTGCATCAGCACTGCAGGGCCGAGGTACTTGTCCCCGTTCCACCAGTAGGAGGGGCAGGAGGTAGAGCAGCACGCACACAGGATACACTCGTACAGACCATCCTGCAACAATGAACATCCATGATCACTTGATTCTGAGGTCAATTTGTTTCATAATCAAATCAAATATCTTTATTGTCTTAAGGCAATTACATGCTGTGACATCAAAAATTCTAACAAAGGTATTGTCATATTCACAGTTCAATGTTTTCCGAAAACTAGTATTAAGCCTAGAATTTTGAATAGGCCTATTTTAAAAGTCGAGTAAAAATTTTTGTATTGACGATCCAGTTTTGGTTCCTTACTCAACAAATGCGGGTCACTTTACATACAATGTAAAAGAGGAATATCATGCCACAAAATTTGTTAGTTAACTGTTGTCCTTCGAATTGATTTTCTCTCTGTGTTGTGATGTTACATACAAGATTTGTCTGAAAGGTAACCGACCTGCATTCATATCTTGCCATTAGTGGCATACTTCGAAGTAGCTCCCAGCGGTGCTTCCACATCTTAAAGCAGTCCTCGAACGTAGTGGAATGGCCTTCAGCTCATGTGTTGCACTACTTTAACCCTCTCCCGCTCGCATTGTTTCCAGGCACTCACGGTGCTTCTAACCTCAATTAATTCGCTCTGCCGGTCGCACTCGGTCAAAATACGCGGCACCTCAACTTACACACGTTCTGTCATTGTAATTAACTATAATTATATATATTAATTATTTTACTATATATTGGTTCAATGAAGTTGATTGTACGAGACCAGGGAGGGGGCACACGGACAGCTGGGCGCCGGAGGCTCGGGTTGTTGCGCAGTTACTTGGTGAAGGTCATTGTCTGGCTCGCCGTCACTGTGACTGCCACTGTGATCGTGTTATCACTCCGAACTACATTCTCAATGCCACCAACCACTTCACAAGGCTCTGGTACATCACTACACTCACTTGAATCGTCCCAATCTCTACTAATAACGAGATCGATTTCACTGTCACGAAGTGTACGACAACAACCCGCCATTGTTTCCGCACAACTAATATAAATAGCAAAATAATGGAATAAATCTACTGTAAAAGTAAAGTAAATGGTCTCCTGATAGCAAACAACCCGTAGTAGTACAAAATATTGCTACTCGAGAGCAGCACTTATCGGCTCTAGTGAGTAAAGCAGTGCGTGCCGATCTGTGCCGTTTAAGCTGCAGTGGCTATGTGGTGGCCGTGCCGATTCATGCCTTGCGAGCGGGAGAGGGTTAAATCCTCTCGATATACTTGAACTGCTTTCATTTGAGCGACTTTTTCAATTTTTTGAACTACTATGTTCGGACTGTACGGAGGGTGACGAAACTGTGCAATCTTGTGTTTGACCAATAACTGCTACACAAGATTTGATGAATTTACCATGGTGAAGAAGTCTGTCACCGCTAGTTCAGACAAGCGGTTGTTTTCTTTTCATGGCATCACGCAATCTTTTCAAGAGTGCAACATAATATTCTTTGTTGACCGTATGACTTTTTGGAGTAAATTTGTAGTACACAACTCCCTGAAAATCCAAAAAATAATCAGCATTGACTTATTGTGGTTCTGACTTTGTTGTGCTTTTTTCGATCGTGGCTCTTCTTGTCTCTTCCATTGTGAAGATTGTTCTTTAGTTTCAGGATCGTAACCATAAACCCATACCTCATCACCAGTAATCATCTTCTTAAGGACATTTTTATTACTAACCATTTTCAAGTTGTCTAGAGTGATTTCACAGCAAAGGTTTTTTTTGCTTGATCGTGAATAATATTGAAATAAATCCCTCACACACGCAAGCCATTCCATTTTTGGTATTCCAAGATCATTTTCTAGTTCATGAACAGTTAATTGATGATCACCTTCAATCACAAGTTGCATACGCTCGATGTTTTCCGGTGTTGTTGTCAGTGAAGGTTGGGCAGAACGAGGGTCACTGTCAACAGATGTGCGGTCATTTTTAAACCGCCTGTAACATTCTTTTATCTGTGTTGTGCCTGTATTTTCATTGCTAAAGGCCTTCTGTATCGTCTCAATCGTTTCCATACAACTCGTGCCGAGGTTGAATCAAAATTTGATTTGAACTAATCGCTGATCAGTTCTTTCTGTAACTTTCAACAATACACAAATGCAGCGAACAGAAAAAATGTGTGAGATCAAAATAACACACGCTGTGTGCGACCCAAGGTGAAGCCAGAAACTTCAGAACTACGCCATTCAGGTAGTTCATGAGGGACTAATAGCAACGCTCATACCCCACAGAGGTCACTTGGGCGCACTGACATGAAGATATAAACGCAGGTCGGATTACTTTTCGAACAGACCTCCTATACAACATTAAGGAACTGATAATATGTCCTGCTACATATGAACTGGGACTACTTAAAGAGGCAATGTCTGTTATAAAGACAAAATGGACTCTGTCTTATTAATTTTGGATGAAAGTGAACAAAAAAAATACGAAAAGTAACCCTCTAACAAAACATTCGTGAATTTCTCTGAAGGACATTCTCAAGCAATATATTTATTTACCACACCAAGTAAACACAAAATTCATATGTTTTCATTTTACTCACAGAAGATATGTTTACATTGTACCTCTGCACACATGAAAAAATACTTCAGACACATTTATGAACTAACCAATTTTTTGCGGTCGTCCACGCTCTGCAGGTACTGCTGCTCGCCCTTGCCCTCATTCTTCCTCTGCAGCCACGGCTGGATGCTGCGGTACTGATTGTAGAAGTTGTTCATGTCGGGAACCAGGTCCTTGATGACATACATGTGTGGCAGAGGGTAGATCTTGGCTGGCTTGTCTGACGATGTGTCAATTTTGCTGAAAACAAACAAGACATTACATGTCCTGAGATGTAAAACAATACAACCAATCTTTGACAATCTACTATTAATTAATTGATCGGCTAAGTTTATCCTGTTACTTTTTCAGTCCTTTCACTAATCGTATGTAATATAATTACTCCATTACTTTTCAGCCTGAAAACTATAAATATTAATAAAGTTAATTGTTAGTTTTTAAAAAACTCTCATCAGGCCTGACAAATACAAAAAGAAATGCTTATACAAACTAAATCTTGTTGATCACAACATCCAAACCGCCATCATTTAACCAATATTCTAAATACAACATTGAAATAATAAATTATAGCACAAGGTTACATAAAAAAATTCATAGAGATCACAGTTAGAATGGGTCTTCAGACTCCAAAAAAGAGCTGTGAGAGTGATTTTGGGTTTGAGAGCCAGAGAGTCGTGCATAGATGCTTTTAGAGGGTTGGGGTTACTGACTTTGCCCTGTCTCTATATTCTCAAAATAATCCTTTACTCCAGATCAAAGTGCGCTTTGGTTCTCGGCGGGGATGTTCACCATCATGAGGCTAGAGGCAGGAACAACATTCGAATCCAACAGCACAGAACAAATGCTTTCAGAAATCTGCCTTCTCAGGTTGGTGTTAGACTAATCAACAGTCTCAATGAAGGTATTAAACAACAAAATGAAAAAAAAAATTAAAAGCTCAGTTGAAAACCATTTTGGTGACAAAGGCATTTTACTCTGTTAACGAGTTTATGATGAATCGCTGGGACAATTAAGAGCACAAGAATTCACAAAATCATATTTCTGGACTTGTAAACTGTAACAGAGAAGTTAGAATGAGGTCATGTATGTTTGAGCGGGTCATTGTCAGCGAGAATTGTCAGGTTGGATTTAGGACGATTGTGATACAATGTTTATATTGTCTTTTCACAATAAACAATATTATTATTACATTTTGATATGATATTGTATGTGTGATGAGAAAATTAAATACATTTTTAACTTTCTGTTTACAAGCTCATTGAGTAACAAATCCAAGTTAAAGTAAAATGTTGGTAATGTAAGAATTGGTTAACTAAACCTAAAAAATAATTGGTTTGAGTTTGAGAACCTAAAATCAAGAGTTTTAAATATTACAAGTGGAAGTCCCCACCTGATACAGGCCAGAGTGTTGACTCCACCGATGTTCATGGCGCATGATCCACAGATGCCCTCCCTGCAGGATCTGCGGAAGGTGAGGGTTGGGTCCATCTCATTCTTGATCTTGATGAGAGCGTCCAGCACCATCGGACCACATCTGGACATCATCACATGTGGAAAATTTTGTACATACATAAAACTGAACTCAAATATTTACCACTAAATCAACCATTACTCTTCAAATACTTATTCTTGTAATTACTTTTAGCTTTTTTAAACATGAATGATTACAATGACAGCAAGACTATCCAAAACTTGCTGACTAAAATCTGATCAACTCATTTCCACTCCACAACCTACAGTAACTGTTCCAGTATTCCTTCTATATGAGTCTTGCTTCCCTACCAGTTCAACTGTAACAATTCAATAGTTTTAAACAGATGTTTAAACCGATTTACAATTGTTTTAACAGCATTGTAGTTTTGTGAATGTTGACTTTGCTCCAGTTTACTTTCCTCTTAGTTGAGATCTGACATTGTTATGGACTTGGAGCACTAAGTATGTCCATGACGCCGACTCCTGGAATGTCATGTTCGTCTGAAGAGATTCAAAAAAAGTCACCAACGAAAGGGCTCAAAATGAATTGTTTTGACATCAGAGATATCTAGACTACAAAATATAGTGTAATCTGGGTATCCTCATTGTGTTATCAGGTGGACAATTAATGAGATCTAAGACGTTGCACTAAGAGGAAGGTGAAATGAAGCAAACTCAACATTCACATTGACACAATCCTTCCCACCATAGTTCTCATTCCAAAAGAATTTTTATCATTTGGATTATAAAACACTGTACATAGTAATTTATTTCAGTTAAAAAAAGTTAATTACTTTAGCAAATAGTCGTACAGTTAAAATACAAAACAATTTAAATAAATTAAACCATACTACAAATTGATGAAGTTTCAATAAAAAATAATTAAATAATTGCTATTAATCAATATAAATATGTAGTAATCCCTTTGCAAAATCTGCTTCTTTAAAAATTTGTAGTTATTACAAATTTTGTCATTAACTGCTGCTTAATCAATCAATGTTTTACTTTAAAAATTTTGGCCAGTAAGAATGGCGTCATACATCTATTTCGCAAAAGTTTCTAGTCATATTTAAATGGGTCAATGTTCTAAACTAATGTTAATTCTCTGTAAATAAACCTAAAGTAACGTAAAGTAGAGATTATAATGAATTCTGTGACGGTTCGTTAGTGTGAAGTTGGCCTGCAAAAATGTTGTCAAAAGTGTAATAGCAGATAGCGTATTTTAGATTTTTTAATTTTTAAATAATAAATACTTACTACTGATGATAGTTAATTGTCTGTTATTATTCCATCTGGCCATTTTTTTAAAATCAACTATACCACTTGTTAAATACTTCAAGAAAGATTAAGAAGTGCAGATTAGGTTTCATTACGCAATGCACTTTTACAATCAGATAAAATGAATGAAAAAACAAACTTGATTAAAAATTCCTCATAAACAACACCGTCAGAGTGTTATTAGAGTTTAATGGGCAGATGATTACAACACTCGAGATGATAAGAGCAATCAGTCTGGGATTCGAATGTTGATAAGAAACTGGCATGATACGGGTATTTAGTCAAGAGATACTCTATCCGTACGAGGTTAAATCATGTTTAAAAACACAATGGTTGAAAATTTTACAGCGGACAACAATTTTCTTCACTCTGCACAAAAATACAGGAACACTGTCTTATGGCTTAATGTGATGTTCATTTGTCTATTTATAGTGTTCAAACTGATACAACAGCTGATGGTACTAGGCAGGGATATGATGTCACGGCAAGTGGCAACTAAATCGTAGAAGCCTTGTGAAGCCAAACTCCACGTCAAACTATTAACCACGTTGATTTTAGTTTTAATGTAAACTTGTACTGAGTATTGTACATAGCATTTTTGTATCATGTATTTCAATAAAATATCTAATAACATGGTTTTTCTGTTATTTTCCTGGTTTTCTTGAAAAGGTTATGTCAGTACAGTATATATTTATATAGATAGTAATTATATTTCACGTCAAGAAATATACTTATAAATAAGCCTTCATGAGCACAATATTTCATTACACTGCAGATTAAAAATACTGTCAGTCGGGTTAATATTTTGTTATTGTTTAGAATTTTTAATTACAATAGTTTTTAAATATAAAAAGATACATTTCCTAAAAACACAAATGTTGAAAGATTTTTGTTTACTTTTTAGTAATTTTAAGCATTCAAATTTGGTATTATTTAGGAGAATCTTTAAATCAGGGCCTTAAAAATACAGCAAATTATATAGAAATATGATCTTTTAAAGTATTTAGATTGGAATGTGGATAATTCAAATTTGAAATTGTTCAATCGAAATTTGATAATCTGAGCTTTTCTCCCGGACTCTTGACATTTGCTTTAAAAGCTTATTACAAAACTTTAAAAAATAATACTTTGAACCAATAACTACTTGTTGAATGACCAAACCCATTTACATGATCAAAAATATCATAATGATCAAGCATAAAATTTACAATATGTAGGTTTTGAACTTTGCAGAAAACCGTCCCCATCATTTGCAGATAAATGTTCCATTATCCCAACACATTTTTCAGCTGATTCTCCAGTAATTTTGTATTTTATGCCTAATATTGCTCTGCATAATGGATATTGAATTGTAGTGATGCGCGATTACGAGATGTTACAATCGAAACGTTTCGATTGTTTGGACCTCTCGAGACATTTCGATTGTGATTCCCTTAACGAGAGGTTCTTACCGAGATGTTCCTAGCGATTGTTCCATTGCGACACGACATCTCTTCTCGTACCGGGCAATTGAAGTGTTTGACGAAATGTTGAAAACGAAATGTTTGATTCCATGATCCATAACTTTGTTTTTGCGATACACCATAAACGCTTGACGAGAGGTTTCTAGCGATTGTTTCGTTTACGTGTACGATCTATTGTATTCTTTTACTAGGCAATCAAAATTCTAAGTGAGATATGTTTGCCGATCGACAGAAGGATTTAACTGAAATATAAATTAATTTAGTTACTTTTTTTACTGACTTGACTTCCGAGTTGTTTTAACGAATTACTATATTAGCAGCTACATTTAACATTATACTACATTAAACGCCTATTCATGTTACAATAATGACGTATGAACAGTAAAACATTCAAAAAATAACATAGTAAAAAATAAAAACATTTAATATTTTAAAATAATAACCAAGAAAAGCTATTTATTATAATTTAAGATAATATACTCAATCTTAATGCTTGAAGAATTATAATTTACATTTTGACTAGACACTATAAAGTAAACTACTGGAATTAATGGAGGGAGAGTGGTGCAAACCAATATAATATGGAACGGAAGTATGAAAAACAGGTTGAGACAGGCTCGTGAAAAGTAAACAATAACAAATTGGCTTAACGAATGCTACAATCGAGAGAAACCTTTCGATTGTAAAGACCTCTCGCTAAGCAATCGAAACAATCGTTAAGCAGAACCTCTCGAGAAGGAACATTTCGATTGTATTAACCTCTCGCAATCGCGCATCACTATCGAATTGTCCACTCCAAAAGACAATATAAATGTACACTTAATTCTGCACCATAGACTGCAAAATGGTTTTCTCAAAAACAATACAAAACGCATAAAGCGTGTACATCATAGTTGACAAGAGTGTCCAAAGATATGAGTTATTTCAATATCTAGTTTTACAGAACACAATGGCCAAACAACTTTCCCAATGGTACAGTTCTTCTTCTATGGGGCAGCCTTATATTGCTATCCACTTAAGCTTCAAGGGCCTTTTGCGCACCCTATAAGCACACTATGAGACCTACCAGTCAATGATTTCAGCTAAACTTAATTCAGATAAACACATTGAGAACTTCACTATATTACTGCACAAAGACTACACTGCTACTTTCTCATCCAGCACTAAACAATTTGTTATAAGCTTTTGTAATAACATTCAGAACCGGTAACTGTTAACTTACGCGTTGAGGTCTACAACATATTCCTGCATTGTAGGCTTGGAGTCTGGCTGGTCCGGGTTCCATCTGTAGATCGCAAAGGTCTTGTTACGGACTGGCTTAGCCTCAACGGCAGCTGCAGGCGCAACTGCGCTCACATGCACTCGCTTAGCCTTCAACACACCACTTACACTCAATACTTTAATTCGAAAAAAAAACGGTACTTTGGGATTATACCGACCACACCCAGACATGAATCGTTATTTCACATTTCGTTTCTACTGATTACTAGATTAGCGTAGAACAATATTTCGTCAATATAAAACAGGAATTGTCTTATCGCAAACACCTCCCCATCCTCAGACAGAGGTCAAAGTCGAGCGTCTAGTAGATAACGTGATTGCAGAGTCTCGCCGCCCGTTCAGCTGGTGCATCGCTTTGTTGTACTTCCGTGTTTTACCTCTACATTTCTCCAAACACAAAAATTCAACAAAAACAAACATTTACCAAACTAAACTTTTTATTAAAAAAACACTCAAAACTTGTTTTTATTCTTGATCACATTCCGCCACCCAAAATGCGAGTGCCTCCGGCCATCAGCGCGGGCTTCGGCAGCACCGAAGGTGCTGCCGAAGCCCGCGCTGATGTCGACGAAAGAAAAACATCCCTCGAGATAGTACCTATCAGTAAAATATCAAATTCTAGAGGGGCTAATCAGAAATATAAATTGAATTGTAATGGAAAGGCAATGATGTACCGTGCAAATCACGTGATGCCGCGCGCGGCCTGCCGTAATCAGGATTCTCGAGAAAGATAAGATAACAGCGACAACAATACCGATCACAATACCTGGAAATGCTTGTAAGTTTGTAATTTTGTAATTGAAGAGTTGTTTTTTCGTTCTATCATGTTTGTTTCTATAAATTTCTATTTTTGTGTTCTTCATACTGGTGTGGTCGGTATAATCCCAAAGTACCAAAAAAAACAATAAAACTTATAAAAAGACCGGAACATTTATAACAACGTTTTTCTTGTGATGTGTAAGGTATTCTATCAATAACCGTATTTTAAGTTTAATTGTTGAGATATGTACTTGTCACTAAATTACACCATCAATCAGAAGTGATAAATGATTTGATTGATTTTGACACCAGAATTGGTACTGTACATACATGAAGTCTGGTCAGACTAAAGAATGGTTTGATCCAGTGGTGTATAGGAATTGAATTTCCTGTTACTATACATACAGATTGAGCCCTGCAATGGCAAAGAACCTTAATACAGACCACCTTATAGGTCAAGAGATGTACTGCAATTTAGCAATAAAAACTGTATTCCAGCAACATACCAGTTTAGCAAATACCAAAATCCCAGTGGTTCAAAATCCACATAAGGATTGTTCTAATTCTTTACAATATATTTCACCCACTACTTTAACTTTAACCTGAGTTTAATAGATTATAACATTTAAACAGTCTTAGTGTTTGTTCCATGTTACATCATGTTGTTATTGATGAGTTTGTACACAGCTCTGTTTCTCATAGAACTCTTCACTGCAAGGCCTAAAATAACTCAAGGTAATAACTGTGTTAGCAGTGTTTTGATGAGGTAAGTATTTGAAAACTTGGAAGATAGAATTTTTATTTGTCATATAAGATTTTGTATGCTGTATATATCATAACTTATGTTGAAAATCAGTATTAAAAAAGCTCGAGCATTCAAAATACAAATCTTATTTAGAACAAATATTTTGAACCTGTGTCCTTTATGGTCAACCTTATCCCACAATATTAGAGTATTGCAAAGTTTGTATTGTACAACTTTCATTAATCTATACGACATTGGACAGAACCAAAATGCTTTTGGCATACTTTTTTATTTAATTTGACACTAAAAGTGCTTTTAACATCCTCACATTGCTCATCTAACCCATAAAACAACCAAAATAATTAGCTGGGAGGTACTGTCTCATTCTCATTACAGCCCCAATTTAGCATTTTGTGATTTTCATTTGTCTAGTCCCCTGAAGGAGGCATTACGTGGGAAGAAGTTCCATGACAACAGGATGTCAAAATTAGTATAAAATATGAGAAAACACAAAAAATAGGTCTTTCTAGTATAAAGAAAGCTAGTAATCGACAACTTATTTCAATAGTAGTTCTGATTTTCAAACTTTCCAACATTTGACATATACAACACTGTCGACGATACCAATTTGGTTTAGGGCACATGGGTTCTTGTAATATGTAAAAGAAAGTAAAACCATTTGTAATATATTTTAGCTTCAGAGATTAAATAAGTTTTTGGGTTTCTAATATTTAAAAAGAAGTTTAAGAAAAATGATGTACTAAATAAATAAGTAAGATCTGCTTATTTTTGCATTCTTTCAAAGCATTATCACTTATGCTATCTTACCTGGGGTAATAGTAATCAAACTAGTAGGATATTGCTACTTAAAAAAAAAAGTTGTTTACTGAATCTCGTACATTAAGATAGCTCTAAATGGTTTTTGGACCTTTGAGATTATTACCTAGATTTCCCTTAGATTATGCCCCAAATAACCCAATACTATAAGATATGTGAGAATGTATATGGGCAAAATTAATTAATTTTAAAACATTCAGGTTGTGATTTTCGCTACAACATGCTGACTATATTTACTCCAGCTCCAATCATATAATGTAAAATAGGTTAATAATAAACAAACACAAAGTTTAAAAAAATAATGTTGAATTAAATCTACACACTTGAAAAATAAGATGCAATATTGTTTTATTAAATGAACATACTTTGTACAAACAAAACATTTTAATTGCTGATCTTTGACAGTCGTTTATTCCAATTTCCATACCTTATAAATGGTGTTCAAAATTATTGTTTCCATGATCATTTATACACAATCTAGTGTGTTTAATGAAACCAAGTGTAATGTTTCTGATAGCA
The DNA here is from genome assembly GCF_021130785.1 of Homalodisca vitripennis. Lineage (NCBI taxonomy): Eukaryota > Metazoa > Arthropoda > Insecta > Hemiptera > Cicadellidae > Homalodisca > Homalodisca vitripennis. Next base: position 135,221,022 of record NC_060213.1, read on the forward strand.
TCTCGGTCGTTCTTACGTAGTTCGCAAGCATTTAAAATTCAGTTCAATAATTCTTCTTTGGAATTATCTGGGTATACAAGTTGCTTTAAATGATCCCAAAGGTATGATGATTCAGTTTTTCATGGGATTTAAATCAGGGAACCCAGGAGGCCAATTGATTGGTCCACATCGACCAATCCATCTGCCTGGAAAACTTATCTGCAAGTGCTCTCTAACATTTTGTAAATAATGTGCCGGTGCACCATCATGTTGAAATATAATTTGATGTCTTCTTTCAAGTGGCACATCTTTAAGTAGAACTGCAATTTAAAAAGTCTTGTACAAAAGACCAATTATGCGGTTTTCAAAAACAAATGAGCCAATTAACTGGTCCCCAATTATACCACACCATACATTTACCGAAAATCAAACTTGAAAGTTCGACTCTATAACATGTTTTTGGATTTTCTGCTGACCACCAATGACTATTTCTCAAATTTAGAATTCCATATCTTGTAAACATCGATTTGTCAATGAATAAAAGACAACTTACACTATTTAGATTTTCTAACACCCATTGACAAAATTGTAACCTTAATGCATTGTCACATGGATGAAGATTTTGAACTCTTTGTAAGTGATATGGATGAAAGTTATCTTTCAATGTTCTCCAGACTGTACTACGAGATATGTTTAATCCATTTGAAAGTCAGCGAGTGCTAAGTTGAGGACTGCACTGTATCATGTCAATATTATCTTGTTTGCGTACAGGATGTTCTCTCGAACATTTAACGGTTGGAAAAGATCCATTTGTTAGAAAGTTATTGAAAACCAATGCAAATTTTACATGAGTAGGTGTTCTTCTGTTCGATAATCGTCTTTCATATTTATGTTTAGCTGCACGACTACTTCCATTGCCAAAACCATAGATGAAAACAATATCTGCGTACTCTTGATTTTAAAATGTAAATGGCATCTTGTCATTAAAAACACGAATAAAGTACAAATAATACAATAATACACTGCATGAACCAAAGATGATAGACGAGTTACTGCAACAGCTGACTCGTTGGGCAGCTATAAAATAATAACTTGTATTTAGGTATCGTTACAGCAATATTGCCAACTTGATTTTTATAAAGCATTTCAATTGACGCTGTATTTAAAAAATCTTGTTTCTCAACTTACAATGTTTTATACTGTAAATTTGTTGTAACTATTTACTTGACTGAAAAAAACATAATTAAATGTTTTTACGAAGAGCCTTCATTTAATAAACAGATATTGCATTTTCTGTCTTATTTTTCGAACGTATAGATTTAATTAAACATTTTTTTTAACCTTTGTGTTTGTTTATTATTAGCCTTTTTTTCATTATTGTCTTCAGAATCAAATTCAGAAATAGGTGGTCTTGCAGGTCTGGGACGTATTTTATTCAATTTTTCAGTTCATTTGACATCAAATCAAATAAATTTAACAACTATCTTTACACAAAAAAAAACATCAGTTTCGCTTTATTTCCGTCCTTTCCTAGAATATCGGGCAAAATCTTTCGCTAGCTGTAGCTCAATAACAAAGCGTTTCCGAACATATGTTTAAATGACCTTATTTCATCATTGTGATGAGAGGAAACGACCTGAGAAGTTTATCGGAGTTTACTTGTGGGAAACCCTGTATAAGTAGGTAAATATGCTCGTATCATAAATATAAAAAGTTAATGAGTACCCATGTGATCTGAGCTTGAATTTATGTACTGTCTTGAGGGATGTTTTCTATTTACGCCAGAAGTGAGAGGTGGCACCACTGTTAGACCAGTGTGATCTTTTGGAGATGTTGGACGATTTGGAATGTGATTTGTGATTGGGAAAGTAACGATCGGAAATGCCCTGGCCATCAGAGGGAGCTTCAGTGGCCCCGCATTTCTGGTAAAAAAAGTAAAAAATCCCTCGAGATAGTGCTACTGAGAAAGTTTTCCACTGTAAACCTAATTGAGGTTGGGGATAGAGTATCTAACACGTACATTGACCAACATATCTTGTACAGCCATAGAAATGTATAACTGCCTACATGTTAACATTAAAAATTTAGACTGTAGTAGTTTCCAGTCTTGACAAGGACCATTCTTGTACAATGTTGTTTTTAAAAGGTAGATTATTTTCATAAATTTAATATAACTTAAGAGTAGTTTAACTACAATTTTAAACTTAACTTTTTGACGTAACCTATATTAATCTTTTGTATTTGTCATTTAGCAATAAAGATTCTTGATTCTTTGAATGAACATGAGATCATTGATTCGTCGCCAAATGAGTAAGCTTTCAAGTGGATAAGCTGTGAAGTGGATAAGACAAGATTCCTATGAAAGTTATAAAGGCAGCTAAAGTTGTGTAAAGATTTGGTTAACTCATCACTAGTGTCAGGCGTATTAACCAAGAAACTTAAAATATCCAAAGTAGACCCCTGTACAAAAAGTGTAATGAAAAAGATATGACAAATTACAGGCGAGTTTTGTTATGTCCAGTCATTTCAAAAATTTATGAAATGGCAATGTATAAACAGGTGTATGAATATTTAGGACAAATTGTATACTTGATAACGTGCGACATGGATTTCGCCAAAGAAAGTCTTTTTTGTTTGCAGCAATTTCTTTTTGGAACCGGTAATAGAGCCTATTGATAGAGGGAAAAATGTTGGGATTTTTATGAACATGTCCATTAGTGGTGTCGATCATCATATTTTGCTCAAAAAATCATATGATATTGGAGTAAGAAAAGTTATACATAAATAGTTTGAGCCCTATCTTTCTGAGAGAAGTCAATTTGTAAAAGTTACACATATGTCTAACAAAAACAAATTATTATATCAACTTCTGACTTGCTACTAACTCCAATGGTTTACTCCAGGGAACTATTCTTGGGCCCTTACTTTTGTTAAAGATGTACCCCAGTCACTCAGATAGTTTATGTTTGTATGCTGATGATACTAACTTGAGAAGATCAGCAAAGACACAACAAGAAATTGAACAAGTACTTATGAATTGGCTAATAATTAACAGTTTTGTGACTCAAACAATCTTTTTATAAATGAACAAAAAACCAACTTTATTACTTTCTTAACAAGTAAAATAGCTGGCCAGTACATCCATACATAATTATAGGCACAGATAGCATAGAGCAGATTAAAGAAACTAAATTCTTGGATATGAGGATTGATGAACACCCTCTAGAGCAGGGGTGCCCAACCTTTTTTACCCAAGGGCCACATTGTAAAGCCTTTATGGCCAGGCGGGCCAACATCCCAGGGGATTTGGAACCCCAAACAAAACGTATTGCCCGGGGTTTGTTCCAGAAATCTTGTGCAAAATATGAGTTTTAAGGTTATTTGGCCCTTGTTTCCTGATTATTGTAATTTCTTATTATTTATTAGTTGTTAGGTAAAGGTTTATAATATATTATGTTTTTAGGTTCTTTTTGTAGAAATAAATATAAACCCAGACTTTTGGATGTTTGCTCTAATTCTGAGGGAACAATAAAAAAGTCACCAATAAATTGAATACATTGATTTTAATTAATCCTACTAGCATACTAGGACATATAAATTACGTGGCGAGTGGGGACCTTGAGTTGGGTAGGGGTTACGTCGCCGCACCGCGCGCTGTGCCGTGCTTTACGCGCGCTCTATTCGCCAGCCGGCAGCCACCACCGTAGTCAGTGAAATCTGTCTGCAACTCATACTCCACCAAATTAATACGGCTCGTTCTACGTGAAATCGGCTGGACTGCTTGGTTCTCAAAATTAGTATTTATTTAATATTTCAAATGCTTGTAAACAAATTTGGTTGTTTTGGCAACAAGGCGGGCCACATAAAACTGACTCGCGGGCCGGATTCGGCCCGCGGGCCGTAGGTTGGGCAGCCCTGCTCTAGAGTCAGGTTAGCTCTCACCCAGGATCATAGATTATAGGCCTAATCCATGCTCTTGGGCAGGCCTGTCACCCTTTGGATAGACTGATCGGCCTTTGTACAGATAGGCTAGTTAGGGTAGGTGAGTTTGTTTTCATCAAATTTTTAGTATTCCTCCACCAAGAACTTAATTCCCTTCCCGCCCCAAAGTTTGTACATTTTAAGTGGGTTGATTCAAATTTGAATTGTTACTATTAATTTTCTGTACTTTTTAATAAATTTCTGGTACTTCGGTATTATCCAGAGACCACTATTTTTGGAAGAGTTTTTCTTACTGAGGACCTAAAACCCTATATTATTAGAAAGAGCAGACTTCATTTGATAATTACATGTTATTTTGACAATCGGTTCTTGTTTCCTGCCTCTCAAATAAAAGTGATGTTGGCGAGACAGAGGCCGCTCTGTACCTATCTACTATCTGATATTACACGATATAAGTAGGTTTCGATTAGGTTATCATAAATACGTTGGTGTAGCAGTACAAAATTAAGATAACCTTTATGAGTGCTCACGTTATCTGAGCTTGAATTTGGGTATTATCTCGAGGGTTGTTATTCTTTTTTCACCAGAAGTGTGGGGTTCCCTGAAGCCCCGCACTGATGGCCAGAAGCATTTCCGATTGGTACTTTCCTGAGGTAATTATTTACTTTAGCCACTTCACACTATTTCCCAACATTTAAACTTGAAATAAGAAAATAAATGTATAGGATACTCATACAATAGATATAAAAGGGATGAAAGCCCAAATAATGACAGAAATTACAACAGAAACACCCCTGACCATCAATAGTATGTTTGAATTTTAGTTTAGAAATCTTAGGTTTTATCTCGAATAGTCAAACAATTGGACCAGGGAGGAATTTTGGCTTCTGGGTGGGGAGATAAAAGCTAAATTCGAGCTCAGATCACGTGAGAAAGGAACTGAAATGTCCCCGGGCAGCATTGCAGGCTTCCGTGGCACCGGCGCCACCCCACACTGTTGGCAAAAAAAGAAAAATATCCGTAACGAGTACTTAAATTCAAGCTCAGATCACGTGAGTGCCCCTTACCGCCTCTACAAAAATTGTTGATGACTGGTTCAATCATCAGTCACTCATCAAAGGTAAATTCCATTGTTTTCAGCAAAGATATTACTGTAGCTAAAAATAACTAATTAATAACAAGATGCGCATTGGTAGAAAATGTTGCAAAAATGTCTAGAAAAAGGAGCAGAGTAGTAAACGTCAACATAGAAGTAGAAATTGTTGCAAAAACAGTTTCTTCAACTTTGTTATCCCTTCTACCTCCCACCCAGAACTCCAGATTCCACTGGTCCCCTAGATTGTTGGGTGTATTCGAGATATAACCTAAAAGTTGAAACATATCAGTTATTGTGCAATGGATCACTATCACCTAAAAATTCTTTCTGGGTATGAAAACATACTATTTTAAGAAATTGATAAAAGTGATTTCAGATCATTATAGCTAACATGGCTGAGTAAATAGCAACTAGAGGTGAGACTGTATTTCAGTAATCAGTACTTTGTAATGGTTACTTTTCTTCAGTATCTGTAACGGTTACTGAGAACTAAAAATACTGAATACGAATAATTTGTATCTAGTACTCCATATGATTACAAGATACAGATATTTTCTCGTACTGATTACTAGTCTTGAAGTACTCATATCCTCACTGATACCGAATACTGATATACTAATTTGGGTACTTTGGGATTATACCGACCACACTAGTATGAAGAACACAAAAATAGAAATTTATAGAAACAAACATGATAGAACGAAAAAACAACTCTTCAATTACAAACTTACAAGCATTTCCAGGTATTGTGATCGGTATTGTTGTCGCTGTTATCTTATCTTTCTCGAGAATCCTGATTACGGCAGGCCGCGCGGCATCACGTGATTTGCACGGTACATAATTGCCTTTCCATTACAATTCAATTTATATTTCTGATTAGCCCCTCTAGAATTTGATATTTTACTGATAGGTACTATCTCGAGGGATGTTTTTCTTTCGTCGACATCAGCGCGGGGCAGCACCGAAGGTGCTGCCAAAGCCCGCGCTGATGGCCGGAGGCACTCGCATTTTGGGTGGCGGAATGTGATCAAGAATAAAAACAAGTTTTTAGTGTTTTTTTAATAAAGAGTTTAGTTTGGTAAATGATTGTTTTTGTTGAATTTTTGTGTTTGGAGAAATGTAGAGGTAAAACACGGAAGTACAACAAAGCGATGCACCAGCTGAACGGGCGGCGAGACTGCAATCACGTTATCTACTAGACGCTCGACTTTGACCTCTGTCTGAGGATGGGGAGGGGTTTGCGATAAGACAATTCCTGTTTTATATTGACGAAATATTGTTCTACGCTAATCTAGTAATCAGTAGAAACGAAATGTGAAATAACGATTCATGTCTGGGTGTGGTCGGTATAATCCCAAAGTACCCTAATTTGAGGCTGACAAAAACAAAATAAATACCGTGATCATAATATTCCAACTGCAAAATATTGCTAACTCAAAGTCTAAATCACTCATCAACCCCGGTATAAGTGTGATATTCTTGAATTAATTATTGAGTAATATTTTTTCAAAGAAAACTAAATAGTTTATATAATACTGTACATTGAGTTAAAAGCATTAAATTATGTAAACTATGATTAGATATTTATGCTTTTAATTCAAATTAAAGTAATTTGAGTAATACAATCAAATCAAAGTAATACAAAACTGTGTTAATATACCAAAAATGCACCAAAGAAATGTAATTACTTATAAAATAGAATTTTATGTTCATAACCTTAAAGAATACACAGTGTAACAGCCCAATTGACTCTATTCAAAGAAGTAGAAGTTTGATTTATCGTACAATTCATTAATTACATATCGGGTAGGGTCCAATAAGCGGACCCGGTTTTTTATATCGAAATTGGCAAACGATATTACTTAATCATAACCATCGATATAATCAATCGATACTGATGAATTATTTTTAACAACTTAAATAATCTATATGAACAGCTGTAAACACTTTCAAACAATACAATTAAGGTAATATTTTAAATTTCACGTAACATTGTGTATTAAAATGGCCGTCAATCTTAGGAAGCTTCACGAAATTGCTTTAAAAGACGATAAAATATGTTTTTTATGGCTTCAGGATGTTGGGTTAGTACCTAAGAATCCATTATGTGATATTTGTGGAAAGGTAACAAATGTAACTGTCAGAGGAGCTAACATGGTCGTCTTCAGATGCAAAAAAAGAAGGTAATGGTGGACACAACTTTAGTAAAAACGTTTTCGTTCTGTTTCATTTAGTTAAAGTTATGAGTTTCCCTGATTTTGGTTATGTTCATTTATTATTTGTTATCATTAAATTCACATTTTAATTTAAACATATGATTGTTATTACTTTTATATCGATTGATAGTCTAGTCTATGATTCGATATGCGAATATTAGGTATCGATGATTATATTCTTCGATATAAAAAACCGGGTCCGCTTATTGGACCGTACCCTACATATCAAATAGTATAAACTTAGTAACAATAATAAATTGTGTTTATACATTTTTTACACAATTGCTGTACTTTTGAATACTGTTAATTACATCAAAGCATTTATAAAACTATGTGTTTGATACAGATTTCAAGTATCCATTATTTTAAGCGTTACAAGCATGGAAATACTGATTTAAAGTATCCAGTATTTAAAACGTTACAAATACTAATTTAGAGTATCTGGTATTTAAAATGTAACCAGTACGGAAATACTGATTTCAAGTATCCAGTATTTGTACTCAGTATCGCTGAGTAATGGTATCAGAAGTAATGGCTACAGGTTCCTACTGATTTAGCCCATTTCTAATAGCAACCCATTTGGCAATTTATGGAGTATCCCTAAAAACAATAGTTATCAAACTTTAGGCTAAACATATTTATTGAATAAAGTATCACAGTAACACAGCATATATTATCAGCATGTGCAAATAGCGATGGAGGTGTTATAATAGTGAGAAAAACTGGTTAAAATGTCGCTATTAAATAAAATTTCAAAGATAAAAATATATTCAAAACTAGGGCAATAAACTTATCCTTGAGGAAAACAGTGACCCATTACGTAATTGAGAAAAGCCAGAAAATGAAAAATTTAAAACTCAAATATCATCTAAATGAATTATACTGATTATATTTCATTTGTAGTTAGCTAAGTGTAAATGTTAAAATTACCTGAGCTAAGGAAAGCTGGCAAACCCTTTGCAGCAACTTCTCCATCGAAGGAGTTGCCATTTTCTACTACTTAATAGCCGATTGTTCAGACGACAAATGCCTCAAGGAGAAATACCTTCAGATAATTAATACCAAAGAGTAACCATATTTCAACTATCAAACGTTGTACGAGTATATATGTATTTAATTCGTACCAAGTCGCGTTTATACATGTTACATATTTAAATTAATTAATTAAGCTAAAATTGCTAAAAGTTCAAAACTACCCAATTTCTATTTAGAAAAATGTCATCTAACAAAAATACTAAAGTAATGTTTAAAATACAATTAATTGTTAAAACAAGTTCCTAATATCTTGTCTTTAGGCCTTTGACCATGGGATACAGCAATGGTTCCCAACTGGTAGTTCGACGACCCCCAGGAATTCGCGGGCCCTTAATAGGGCGTTCGCGAAAGGTTAAATTAATACACTACTTAGTTTTCAAGTTTAGTGTTCTTAGAGAACATTTAGTGAGCAGTATGTGACAACACTTATGGAAAATATAAAATGTTTTCATAGTTCTCGTTTTATCAAATAAATTGGCAGAAGTATTGCTCGAAACACTGGGTGCGCATTTGTGTTATTTTGTACATTATATAATATAACGAAGAATATTTAATGTTTGGCTTCACATATTCAGAAGCTGAGGAAAGCTTCAAATCTCAGGCTTTATTTCTTTTGAAATATTTTCTATCAGTGATGAAGCTTGCAACGCTTTATTTTTTTACTCTAAATATTTATAATAATATATTGACAAAACTAATTATGTGTGATATATTCGCTTTGCAATTTGATGAGAGCACAGACATTAGAAACATCAATACGTATTGGTTTTCGTTCGTTTGATCTGAGAAAAACAAGTATATGAATAGCATTTCTTTTATGTGAATTACTTTACACAACTGCCAAAAAATTAAATTTCTACAATTGACGAGTTTTTTGTTACAAAAAAGCTACAAAAAAAGCGGAGAGCAGCTTGTATTAGTAGCAATTACTTTCAATGGCTCTGGCTAGTAAAGAGAGCAATTTTTATATCTTTTTTAAGCTTCAGCTCTTAACTATGCTGGCTTATCAGGGACACAATATGTCTATAATTCCGGTTATATCATGATTGGACCTCCCCGGATTCGCATCCGAGATCATTCGGTTAGAGCGCCGTTACTATATCCACTAGTCACGGAGGAGGATTAGTCGGCACTTAAAATGGCGACCGGACCATAATTAAATTTATTCTTTGGCTAAGGGCGAATTTGGTATAAAATTTTAAAAAAGCTCAAGTTATCAGTCCACGGTATAAAGGTACCTCGTTTTTAATTGGTTGAAGATGTTTCATAACGTCAAAGTATCAGCTGAATAATATGAATGTGAAACTATTGAGGAAACTAATACAATAAATCATTATTTAACATTCTGTATAGTTTTTATTAAGAACATTTAGTTTACTTAATGTATAAACAGACACTCCAATAATTATTAAATTTTATTTTTGTGAGACCTTTCGTGTTCAAGCAACACATCATCAGACCCACATAACTGAAATAAAACTTGTTAAAGTAATAATACATTTACTTTTGGTTTTGTTAAAAGCTGTCTAAAATATTTTTATTCTTCAAGATACAAAATGTACGAGTAAAATGAAATATGCAGCACTCACAACTTTATTGTTGTTTTAATCTTTCCAATTTTATTACAGCATACTCCAGAAAGCGTTTGTGGAAATTAGTAGTAGTAACAGCGCCGGATGTTATTGAACAACACCAATATTGTGCTAAGGAATATGATATTTTCTTTCTTTTTTGTATTATAAAATAAAGTCGTCCTCAATAATATATTTATTAAGTTCAAAAAGAGGAAGCTCCTTTCAATATTTTTCATAGAAACTAGAACAGCCAATACAATCTATGCAAATGTGCATTTTTGAATGTTACGTCATTTGCACATTCGTGTTTACTGGAATATCAATTTCATTTGGAATATTCGAAACAACTTTATGTCCATTAAGCTTAGAACCACTATCACCTAAGGCTTAACGTTAAATGCAGTTAATTGGCTCAAGACCACCTCGCAGCCGATGTCGCAAAGTACTCGATACATCACCATCTATTCCATTGCCGTCAACGCACCAAGTATCAAAATAAGACTCGCTTTAGGCATAATGTCGTTACTATAAGATACATTGTAATTTATGACTGTAGTGACCTTAGGACGTAGGAGATAATAATATGTGGAAAAGTCCGTACTGAGGCCGGTTTTTCGGACAATTTTACCGGGGCCCGAGTCCGGGACAGCGCCGCCACACTTATACGGTGGTGGGTAGTATAAGTATGTTCCTCGGACATGACGGGACCTTTTCCGGGGCCCGCCAAAGTAATCATGTTCCAAATAACTGGAGAACAGTACTAAATGTTCAAATAGAGGGGCTCAACGTATATTTGTAGTAAAACAGAATTGTCGTTTCATGTATTTATTGACTAGGAAGCTGAAATTAGGAATTGAAATCGCAAAGAAATCCATCCTAAATCGTTCTTTCCAGTGATAATTTTTAAAAACCCTCTAAAGGTCATACAAAATAATGAAGCTAAATCATTTATTGAAATAAATTTAATGCTCTACAACTGCACTTTTGAGCACTTTTCTGTGGAATGAAGTTCTGAGTCATTGGAGATAGAAATTTGGAGAAACATGTGTTGCCATAAGGGGGGTTTCGAAAATTACTAACTTACGAAAGCATATATTATGTCATGAACGGTAACAAACATTAATAAAACTATAACACACACAGAACATTTTATCAGTTTTAATTTTTTTTCTACCTTGCAAAACTCTGTAGAACCAACCCTACCGGGAGATAAGCAAAACCAAAGAAGGTACTTTTAAAACCACCTCTTCCGCCACTCCTAGGATTAAGGACTTTTAGTATGAGAATGTCGAGTTTAGCTCATCTTCCTGTTAGTGCAGCGTCTGGTGTCTGACACTGTCACAGACTTCACTCTTAGAATCTGGAGTTATATTCGCCTGAAAAGATCCAAAAATAGGTCAGCGACGAAGAAGCTCAAACAAACTGTTACATCGTTTCGACATCAGAGGCACCTACACTACAAAATATATTAAAATGTAGGTGAAGAAGTATTCTCATTATCTCCTAAGAAGCATACTTGTCAGATTCTAGACGCTGTACTAAGAGTAAGTTGAACTGGAGCTAAACTCAACATTCACATAGAATCAACACTCCCTGCCATAGTTATGTAATGTGTAGACTTTTAGTTTGTTTTACAGTTTACACTATTATGTACGCTAAACAACATTCCATACTTCGTCTTTCTGCTTATTGACTTTCCTTCTAAAATAATTCGTTGACTGGGTTAATAGAGCTGTTGAAAAGCTGCAAAGGAAAAATATTTAGTTATGATCCAATTATTGGCTTCAATAGAAACTAGTTCTTAAATCTTTTATTATATAAAATTAAATAATTAAAATAACTACAACATTGAAAACATAGCTTTATGTTTACATTTATCTGGGAAAAACGAAATGTTATTCGAATATTGATAAAAGTAAGTAAATGATTTTTACTGAATGATGTAGTATTGGTTAACGTTAGGTTTAAATGTAATGAAATTGTATAATTTACTTTGCTGTGCAATAACAAGAATTATGTTCTATGCACATTTAGACTGACTTTAAATCGATTATATTAACGAAACAATTAAAATTTTTGTCAGCTACTTTTGTAGAGCAGCTGTATTCATTCCAGGGGCCTCCTTCTTGGCCATTCCCACCAGAAGTTTTTTTAACTCCGCTATTGCCTTTCCTGGGTTGAGACCCTGTAACATAGATTAAACGTAGACTGGTTAAAATTATATCAGGAATGTAACCCACTTTTATCATCCTGAAGTGCAATAAAATTCGATCATTCTATTTATTTATAATTAATAAATATTGGATGATAGGGAACATTAAAATGAACTATATATCTAGCAAAAGATATTGTATCATTAGTATAATATTAACCAACTTTTTGCTTATAATAAATTAAACATAAAACTAATATAACATAGATTATTGTCGCTACTCTAGCCTAACTATTTTGAAAACTCTTACTACGTCACCAACAAAGTTTAGTAGTTTCTCCATTCAAATGATGGACAGTAAAAAACATTTAGACTATGTTTACATGAAATCTAGTAAGTTGTTTACCATATAATTTTTCCAGCATTTTTATATATTTTCTTCAATTCTGATTGTGTTAGATCTATATACGGGAAAATTCAAGAAGAAAAGGACTCGATCATTCGGAAACCAGAATAGCTATTCGTTACTAGTGTATTTTCAATAGAAACAATCAGTATTACAATATTGTGGATTTAGACGTACATTTTATGGAAGAACGTATTTAATTTGTAAGTACTCAGTAGAAGCTTATTATCTTGCTACTCAATAGTAACAGACTGTTTGCAATATAGTTTTAGAGAGAAAGACTGCAAATTAAATTTAGTTTTAGAGCACTGAAAAAGAGGTCGCGTTAACTTATTTTGATTATAACATCGTAAATCTGCTTTGGCTGTGACATAAAATAGACGGAAGCTTGGAATACAAAGGTTACAGCGAGAATAAGGTGTGTCATAGTTTCTATATACAGTGTGCTGGAGCACAACTTCTACTCATTGGAAGAATTGATCAACTGGAGGAACAACGAGACTAATCTCACTTGGTTTTAACATTACATACATTTTAATAAAAACAAATTATATCTGAAATTTTTTAACCAAACTATTTGTTTTATGTAACACTGTTGACGCAATTATTGTTCTCAAAGAATATGTAAACAAAGAAGGTTGTCTATCGTCTATAGTAAATTACAATATATGACTACATGCGCTTACCTTGGGGCAGACGATTGTGCAATTCATGATGGTATGGCAACGGAAGGCAGAGTACGAGTCCTTGAGTCTGCCCAGTCGCTGTTCCGTAGCTTCATCTCGCGAATCTATGATCCAGCGGTAGGCCTGCATCAGTGTAGCAGGCCCCAAGAACTTAGCGCCATTCCACCAGTAGGAGGGACATGATGTGGAACAGCAGGCGCATAGAATACACTCGTACAGACCATCCTGTCAATAGTTTACAAAGTTACTATTGTGTGAATGTTAATATTTTTACATTATATTGAATAAAACTTTATAAACGTGACAACATTGAGTAGACACCAGATTTAACACAGGAAATAACGCATTTATTCTAAAAAATATAAATAAATAAATTTAGAATTGTATCTATAGCTAAACAATAAACACAACTTATAGCATAGGTAAGTAGTTGTAGTGAAAACAAAATGGCGCGAGCGAGATACGATCCACACAGCTGATATAACAGAGACAGGGAGATGCGTGTCCACTTCCCTACCGCTGGAGCCCCTCCTGCGCGTGGCTGCTCAGATATTTGCTTCTGCACAGGTTTATTTGTAGATACGCAGATGTATCCTGTCATGTAAGGCAATTCAAAGCGATGCTCAGCTGTTGCAGGTGGATTTGAGAGTACCTATGGTAACTTTTTTTATCAATAGCTACTGTCCCCATTATACTACTATAGTTATTATTTATACTACCAGAGAGCATAATAACTAAATTTTTATAAAAATATGGAATTAAAAATAGTGTACATTCACAAGTTTTTAAAAATACACAGGCATTAAAACAAATATTAATATGCCTGTGTATATTGCAGTAGTGTTAAAAACGAATTAATAACTATTGCAAAATGGTATGTACAAATTTCTATATATCATCATATTTTATAGGCAGCATTAAATATAAAACAGTCACACTTTGTTTCCAATCATACCAGGTATAAATAAAGGAGGGCTAACCCGTTATCAGTTTATGTCAGTAGTACTTAGCCGATGTAGAATCTTAGTTGGATAAAACATTGAGTTGAATTATGCAGTGGCTTGTGCATTATAGCTACAAAATCCAATTGAAACCACAAATATATTCTGAATAAAGCACTAAAGAGTATGACACTGACCAGTTTTTCGCGATCGTTGAGACTCTGTAGGTACGATTGAGTACCCTTTCCCTCGACATTACGCTGCAGCCACGGCTGGATTGAGTGGTACTGCTTGTAGAAGTGATTCATGTCTGGCACCAGATCCTTGATCACATACATGTGCGGCAATGGGTAGATCTTGGTTGGCTTGTCCAATCTCGTGTCTATTTTACTACAAAGCACATCATATTTGTAAATTACTAACAGTAATTGCATCTTTATATGGTAATTTCTTTTCTTGTAAACACTAATTGACGAGAAACTCGATTTCATATGTACTTTCTCAACCATAAACGTTAACTGAACTGAAACTTCTCTATATTTTTATCAGATTCAAAACTCATTTTCAGATAAACGGGTGTAGAGGAAACAGAGTCAACAGTAAAATCTAATTCTTAAAGATATCCACACGCTGTACAAAAAAACTGCTAAAAATATACATTGTTTATAAATGATAGTTTTTAGTTTACAAGATTCTGGATTTAAAATAAAACGTTCTATAGACCGGAGTGGGACTTACTTTCTTGACTAAAGTTAAAGTAATTGTTTTGTCCATATGAAACAAGATCGCGATGAATCGGTCAATAGGTTATGTTATCAACTAATATCGGCTCATCAATAACTTGGAAAGTGTTGCGACAGAAATCGGTACTTGGTAGTAATTTTGAGCCACAGTAAATATAATTCGATGCCTTACCAATATGCAAAAAATATATACGCCACAACATACCGTACTATTTCCAGCTCATACATGAATGACAGTATGGCACTCATGTAGAATTAATCCAGTACACACTTATTCAGTAAGATCTTCACACTGTAATTTATGGGCAGTCAAGGATTATTCTGTAATCATTATTAGTATGTCTTATTTCTCTTGTCGTTAACAAGACTAGTACACACAACAGTGAGATCATTGTATCACTACGAGATCGGCAATTTAATTTAATTTCAAGCCATAAGACATTTAAATCACAATTTCTTTAATGTATGCATAATATTAATATTCGATGTGTATTAACGTTATGTTTAATATTAATTTAACTGTTAATGTTTTGAAATCTTGGTTCTTTTTTATTCACCTGTCCATCATAACCATCCAAGGCTATCTCAATTCCAGTTTTTAATTATGAAGAGGTTTTCTTATAATATATGTAAATAGTAAACAGTCTAACGCAGACTTCTTGGAAAGTCACAATAAGAAAATCATATTATCCAACACCAATAAAATCCCATCACAAGTACTAAGATGATTTTTGCTCATTTTAACCAAGAAATTCCAACCAATTGCAAGCAAAATCAGTAAAGCCAAAGAATAAAAAGAAAAAGAAATTTTTTTTTTTACTTTAATATTTATTTACAATCTGTTTATATACAACAAACAATAAGTAAATTTGATGATAAATCTTAAGGACATGGTTAATCAAAGTTCATTAACCTTAATTAACATAAACATTTAAGAGATTGTTCATCTTTAAAATCGATCAGCTAAGTTTAAGAAATCATGTCTTTTTAGCCGAAATTGATGGTCACTGTTGTCCAGCAGATTAATAGCCAAGTAGTTAGGATGAGAGTTTAATTTGTTTTGATACTTGATGCAGAACTTTGGAATTTCTTCAGTAACAAAAGGGATATTCGTGTCTCTGTGAATGACTTCATTACGAACATACCATGGGGCCTGTAATATCTTTCGGAGAACTTTAGATTGGAAACGCTGTATAATTTCAATATTTGATGTAGAAGCAACTCCCCACAGTTGAATTCCGTACGTCCAGATGGGCTTTAGAACAGTCTTGTACAACAACAGTTTGCTTTCTATTGATAAATGGGATTTGTTCCCAAAAAGCCAATTTAGTTTTGAGAATTTTGAATTTAATTGGAGCCTTTTGTTCCATATGTGTGGTTTCCAAGTCAGCTTCCTATCGAGATGTACACCCAGATACTTAGCTTCATTTCTTTGAGGAATTTGAATGTTGTTTAAAAACACTGGTGGACAGGTGTCATGTTTCAACGTAAATGTGACGTGAACAGATTTAGTTTCATTCACTTTAATTCTCCAAGTTTTAAGCCAAACTGTGATAGAATTTAAGTTAGTTTGTAGAATTTGTGACGCTACAACATGGTTGGAGTGGGATGCCAGTACGGCAGTGTCAACGGCGAATGTTGCTGTCAAAGAATTTTGATTAGTTGGAATGTCTGCAGTGAAAATTAAGTACAGCACTGGTCCTAGTACACTTCCCTGAGGTACACCAGAGTTTATTTCTTTGAGATCTGAAAGACAATCATCAAACTTGATTTGAAAATACCTTCGTTCTAAATAAGATTTTATAATGTTGTAAACAGTGTGAGGTAGATGACTTTTTATTTTAAATAGAAGCCCTTCATGCCACACTTTGTCAAAGGCTTGACTCACATCGAGAAATGCTGCAGAACAAAATTTTCTTGATTCCAAATCTTGCCTTATTATATTAGCTACTCTATGGACTTGTTCGATAGTGGAGTGGTGCACTCTGAAACCAAACTGATGATTGGGAATTAAATTGCATTCAGTTATAAAAACCTGAAGTCGTTTTAAAAATAACTTTTCGAATAATTTAGAAGGTATGGGTAATAGACTGATTGGCCTGTAGGACATTACTTCGTTTTGAGGTTTTCCTGGCTTAGGAACAACAATAACTTGAGCCACCTTCCATTGTGATGGGAAGTATTCAAGCCTCAAAATAGCATTAAATACGAAGGTAAGAAAGAGTATGGCTTTCCTAGGAAGCTCTTGTAGTATATTACCTGTTATTAACTCATAACCAGGGGCCTTTTTGGGATTAAGATTTTTAATCTCATCATATATTTCAGATGGTTTAAAGGAGCCAATAGGTAGTGAGAGTTGGTTAGGTGAATCAAGAAACTCCTTTACAACATGTCTATTATCAAAGTTGTTATCTACAGGGTATGGTTTGAAAACATTACTAAAATATGCAGCAAACAAATCAGTTTTCTCTCTGTTACTTTTCGCCCAAGAACCATCTGGTTTAGATATTGGAGGAATGGGCACTTGCGGTTTCTTTGTGCTTTTTGTTACTTTCCATAAAGAATAGTCTGTTGCTTCAGTTGGGGAGAGATTTGAAGTGAATTCTTGAAACCATATGTTTTTTAAGTTTTTAAGCAAAATCTTTAACTGTCTTGATGCTCTGTTAAACATTGTTTTATCTCTTACATTTCTAGAATTTTGCCATATTCTTCGTAAGCGACGTTTTTGAGCAATGTGCTGCTTAATATATATTGGGTAATTGATATTGCCACACGTTGTATTATTAAGTTCAGGCGTTGCACTCCAAGCAGATTTCTGAACAGTACAATTAAAAATTTCCACAGCGTTGTCTATTTCCTCTCTTGTTTTAAGTGATATATTAAGACTTAAACTGTCATTTAACGTTTCACGAAACTTCACCCAGTTTGTGCCTTTATTCGATAAGGACGCTGCCTTTTCTTTCAATACAAATGATGAACTTATTGATAGGATGACCGGAGAGTGATCGGACGACAAATCAAGAGATGAAACAGCCTTCATATAGTTAGGAGAAATACCTCCCGTAACAAAGAAATCAAGAAGATCTGGAATTTTGTTGGGATCTGAAGGCCAATAGGTTGGTTCCCCTGTAGATACGTAACTCAAGTGATTGTCATTCATGCAATTTAACAAATTTCTACCTCTAGGGTTAATCAACCTTGAACCCCACATGACATGTTTGGCATTAAAGTCACCACCTGCTACAAAACGAGGCCCTAAAGTTTCGAAAAATTCGTTGAATTGAAGTTTGGTAATATTGTGCCTCGGGGGACAGTAAACACCAGAAAATGTAAGTGGTCCCATCCAGTCCTCAACCACTATGCTTGTAGCTTGAATATGATCTTCTTGAAATCTAGGTAATTCATAATGTTTTATTTGTTTTCTGATTAGCACAGCGCTACCTCCATGCGCCGTATTGTCAGGGTGGTTTGTAGAATAAAAAGTAAAATTTGGGATTTTGAAAAAATTTAAGTTTGTAAAGTGGGTCTCAGAAATTAACATAATATCTATTTTGTGTATTGAAATAAAAAGTTGAATATCTTGGCCATGTTGGGCCAAGCCATTGGCATTCCAGAGTCCAATCCTATAAAATCTATTCATTTTAGTTTTGATATGACAGTTGTCAATAGGTTAATCAATGTACCTATTTGCTGGGCTTGTTGAGGCATCATCATTTCGAACTTATTTTAAAATCCATCAATTATTTGATTCAGATTGTGATTTGCTTCTACATTTGATTGACCTGATGCCACTCTAGCATAAGATAAGGTTGGTGATACTGGTTGAGACTGATTACCTGTTGAATTTTGAGTACGAACAGATATAGGTCTATCTACTTCTCGATCTTGCACTGGAGGAGGAGTGTCTTTTTTTAACGCTGGTCTTAGAGGTGGAAAAGCCTTTTTCTTAATATCTTTGTAAATAGAGCAACCTTTATAGTTGGCTGGGTGCTCACCACCACATAATACACATTTGGGAGGAACATTTACAGATTTATTACAGCTGCTAGTATCATGATCTGAGCAGCATTTTACACAGCGGTTTTGGTACCAGCAGTAAGCCTTTGTGTGCCCATATCTTTGACACTTTTTGCACTGCACCACATCATTACGTTTGTAAGGGAGCTCAAGTACAATTTTGGCATTTAGTAGCAATTCAATTTTAAAAATGTCTTTGTTGTTTGATGCTGGCTCTAAGTCTACAAAAAAAATTGACAGTGGATCTTTAGATTTGCTACTTCTAAGGTTCGACACATTCCTAACTTTGTGGTTATAAGCTTCTATAGCTGTTTTAATTTCCTGGGGTTCCGTAGAGAAGTGCATATTCTTAAGCACTACTCTATAAGCTCTGTCACCCTTTATTTGGTATGTATGGAAGTTTACTTTCATGTTAGTTAAATGTTTGACTAACGCGCGGTAGGCTTCAATAGTATCAGTGTTAATTTTTACTTTATCTCTAGCTATGCATTTAAATGAATATGACTCTTTTTTAATTACTTGTTCAATGTTTACCATCATTTTACTTATGTTGACAATGTTGGGGACAAATATAGGTGGAGGCCTCACCTTCGTCCTACATTTGTCGTCATTCATCGTTTCTTCTTCAGAGCCTAGGTTGGCGTTACTCAGCATTTCAAATCTGTTGTGCAATTCAATAGGTCTAGCAGTTTTTGCAACGTACTCTGTAGGTCTACAAGGTTTCTTAACATCTGAAACGTTGGCTGTTGACAAATGTCTTTTGTTTCTAGTTGTTTCGATTTGCCACTCGTTTTGATTATTGACATCGTCATTAGAAATAGTTTTTCCTGAAATGATGTTCATTGTTTGCTTATTAGAACAATAATTGTGATCATTAGTTATGGTATCAAAATCCAAACAGTTTGAGTTGTTTGAAGGGGCAAATTTTAAGTTGTCCATTACCTTCTCACTTGAAAAACTACTAATAATAAACAAACACTGAAAACAATTAAAGTTAACGGGTAAGGTTAGTTGTAGGAAAAGTACTGGAAAAAAAAGATTACGAAAAAAAATTCTAAACATTTTTATGTAAATTATGAACAAAAATGTTTTAAGAACTGTTTTATATAGTTTTAAACCACTAATTGGGTAAAAAAACTACATTTTAAATTAAAATAAAGGACAGAACACTGAAACAGCACAGCTGGGGTTCACAGTCTTGACAACTTCAAGAAAAAGAAAATGATAACTCACCATATGCAGGCCAAATTGTTCACTCCACCGATGTTCATGGCGCATGATCCACAGATGCCCTCCCTGCAGGATCTGCGGAAGGTTAGGGTTGGGTCCATATAACTTTTGATCCTGATTAGCGCGTCAAGGACCATGGGACCGCATCTGATACAACACTCAGATTAAACTATTTTACATGCAGCAAACTTTCGCAATAACAAGATAAGAAAACTAATTTTTATTGCGAGATTTGGGCTTACAGATTAGACTCTATTAAACTTAACATGATAGCTAAATATATATTATATAATAAGCTTCCTATAGATCATCCAATTTAAGGTTGTATTAATTAAATTTAACTATGTATATTTTATCAACATTTAGTGGAAACCATTGGTAAACATTTCAAGATTAGGGAATTCGCCACTGTTTATAACAGACTGGCTGTTTCCCACGGCTTCACACGCTGTTCGTAAGATTTGCCCGTCCATGAGCACTTTTGGTTCAAGTGAATTATATTTCCAATGCTGAAGTAGAGTTTACCTTGTTGACACGATCAAGAAAATCTATCAAAAGTGTATGCTTATTGCCATTGCACACGCACATGCTCGTTATTATAAAGTGGTCTAACACTCAAATTGAACTTTATTTTAAAGACAAGTGTACATGATAACTTAGCGCATTAAAATAGTATTTGGCTATTTAATATACGTAACTGTCTCGTAATTGCAGTGTAAAATGTTCAGGCACTTTGAACATTTATATCTATTGTAGCGCCGCCTGGTGGCGAGTTACAATAATGGGCATAATAGCATATAAACCTTCTCCGTGAAAAAATACATAGCCTATACATCAAATTTTTCACAATGATCGGTCTAATAGTTTACGATTCTATAAAGGACATACAGACAAACATTCAATTATATATATTTTTCAAAAATTTGAATACTATTACTATAGTATGTTATTATATAGCATACATATATTTGGAAAACTGTACAAAGTGTTACATGATATTAATAAACATTTCCCATTTTCCCAATTTATTTGTATTTGTACATGAGCAGGTGTTTTGGCCAAATTAGTTTAAATATGAGTACTATTGACGAGGCGAAATATATAGGGAAGGCAATACCTATAAAATGGGACAGTTCAGTAAATTCTCCTAGTTATTAGTTTAATGCAAATTACTGAAGATTGAGTGTTTACCAGTATTTGAATTCAATGTTAAGTGATTAAAAAATAAACAATATAAAGAAGCGATGAATTCCCATCCATTCCAAGAACTTACTGAGAAAAACTATTATACAAAAAGTAAAAAAATTGTCAGTCCAGGACTTTGAAAGATTTAACATATTAAAGTCCGAGTTATAATTTTCTCGAAGATTTCTTTTGTGCTTACTTGTTGAGATCAACTGTGTAGTTTTGCATTGTGGGCTTGTTATCAGGTTGGTCTGGGTTCCATCTGTAGATAGAAAAAGTCTTGTTTCGTTCCGGTTTGGCATTTTCTGCAGCTGCTAATACCAACGCACTTGTATGCAGGGTTTTAGCCGCAAAGCAGTCTTTTGCACTGAACTGTGCGTAATAACTCTGAAAATACAATGGATTAAGACATTATAGTATTATAAACACGAAAATGTGTCTACATGCAATAAATAATGCAAATAGCAGAAACAAAACTAATCAAAATAATGTTGTTATAGTCTTAACAATAGATTGCGTTATACCGTTATTCTCTATGTTGATCAGTATTAGACTAGGTTACTTCCTTGTCAAGCGTAAAAAAATAAATAACCATTGTCGTTGGGTTCAAAACATACATAAAATGTTATAACACGTAAAAATTAACTTTTTAGACCATTTTAACAAATCTGTATTTACCAGGTACCACGCGAAGTAGGCCTAATCATGCATGTCTAGAAGGCGATGTTGCCTCAACTTTTCAATTTTGAGACATTGGTATTCAAATAATGTCTACCTTCATATCTAACCTTCTTAAGCAAACTCCTCAATAGAAATAAAGTTTAGTTACTTTTATTGTTAAGTGTTAAGGTACCATAAGTGTTAGGAAGTTCACTGGTCGTTGGCTAGTTTACACTGATTTTAAAACATGCTCCTGCGCCATATCCTAACCTACGCTAAACACATTTAAAGCCATCAAGTCTCATAATGTGGTTTATAGTTTATACAACCACAGTGAGTTTCATGGAACAAGTTATTTGATTCACACAGTCAGCAACATACCTGGTACTGGACATTCAAATGAAACCTTACTCTCACCCTAAAATTTTTCAGACAATTCAAACGTACACAACAATCGTGTACTGAGATTTCAAATAGTTTGAACTATGCTGTTAATGCTGCCATATTTACACTCTCCCTTACTTTTACACTCCTCTGCGAAGTTCTCTTGTTTACCAGATTCGTCCCGAAAATATTGTTTTTAATATATACTGTTAATAGTTCTTTTATACTATCATAAGTGGAACACAGAGAGCAAGCAGCGTCTCTTCCCACTTGAAAGGAAAAATGGCTAGATGGACCTAGACAGGTAACTACGCTACTAATTCTCATCATTTATACTAAGCACAAAAGCATAATAAAACCTAGTGAGTGTATTTGTTTAAACTGCTGGTTTTAATAACTATATAGCACTTCTTGACAAAAGTTTTCTCGTGTCTGTGTACTCGTAGGTAATTCATATCATATTTTAAACCTTCATGTTATACGTACCTCTGCTAGCAATCTTCAAACTTACAATTTTCTTCAAAGAGCGGCCAACCCTAGCCATCAGAGTTGAGCTCACCCGATAAAGGATAAAGTTAAGTGTTTAGAGTCAGAGCGAAAAAGTGACTCAATAGAATATAAGACTAGTAGATGCATGTTCATTTTATTTGTCTTTTCGAAACTCCAAATATTTGAAAACTGGTTTTGGAAAATAATTATACTAGTTTACCTGAGCTAGGGATATGTGAGATCCTTTTCGAAGCAACATCTTCATCATTGATGTTGACACTTTGAAATCGCATGCTTCAATAATGATTGCCTGAAACATATGTTATTGTCACAGAGTTTATGCAAGAACCTATAGTGAAAGTGTGCTATTCCGTTTTGAGATTAAATATCAAATATTTTATCCTAAATTTTATGATTCCAGTAGAGTACGTAGAGGAAGGAAAAGTGTTAATCGTATATAAAAAAATTAACATTATAATAACGTACTTAACATATTTATATTTTTTTTTTATCATGCTTATTAACGAAACTAAGTATAAATTACTACTCTTGAACACAAGAGACTATGGTCATGTTGTATTGTTTATAACAATAGGAACAGTTAACAATTAATAATTATATGTTAAGTGTTTTTACGCAGAGTAATAGGAATAATATTTTAAGAAAGTTTGTATCCTTTTTGAATACAATGACAATTTTGAAATGTAGCCATAACAAAGCATTACACATTTTTAATATAAACTTAATCCCAGAGAAGTATCGACAGTAAGAAAAGTAAGTTACTTTCTAGTCCTTCATAAAAAGAATTTAACAAAAATACCCATACCACCATTGTGATATAATCATTTTGTAAAACTAAATTTAATTTAAAGATATGTTAAATATGTCTTTAATATCAATTTGTAATTAACAATTAATAAATATTAGGTATTTATTCCGGAGACAAAAAGTACAATTGCATATCGAACGTAAAGTTTCTAATAATTTTGATGCACATATTATGTTGCATGTACGCAGAACTCTCATTTATACATACATTTTGACACTCACTCAGCTCCATTCATCACACATTTTTCCCACGTCAAATCGGGAGTAAATCTTAAGATTATGCGGTCTCCCAGTTATACGCCACAAACCCATTCACGCTATAAAACGCGTTCGACACTGAACAGCATTCCAAACGAGTTTTAAATGCTTTAAGCGTAGGTGAATTTTAAATTGCAGGTGGCATTCGTACCTATTAGGAAAACCTTTTTCAATATTTTGCTCAATACTGACAAGATCAAGGCAGGCCGATAATTATTGATGAGGCGGGGTCGACTTTTTAAAAAATTGTAATTACTTTTGAAATTTGTAGGAGTGAGGGAAAATCTCCTGTGCGAAATGACAAATTAACTAATAAAGTCAAAGGCCTCACAATATGCTTGGAAATTGCTCGACGAGCCACATTGACATTAAATTAGTATCATTGGACTTTTTCAACGGAAGTTGCTGAATTATTCTATCCACCTTTTCCTCAACGACGAGTGTCAGGACTAAAGAGAACGAGGACCCTGCCTTCTCATCATTCGCAATTTAATCTCCAATTTTTACTTAGATTTGTGTTGATATACTATTTATATAATATAGACTGTCCAATGATATTTCTCTGCCTTAAACAATACCTTAAAACAAAAAACATTGATGACGCTTACTTCATATTGGTGAGATTTAATTTTAACCACCCAACACATCAATTGAACATGTTCTATTCTCGGATGAACTAAAATGGATTACACTTTCAAGGAAGCAAAAACGAGCTTTTCCCAAAAACCGCTGTGTGTCACGAAGCCCAAATGTCACTCGTTCGCCCCCAAGCGCTTGACAACAAAAAACGTCTCACCCAACTTATCAGTTCACCCTTGAAATAAATCAATATCAAATGGGAAATTGTAAGTTTGTACATAGTTGTATTTTTAAGAAAATATTAAATTTAAACAACTAATCCATTACAATCCGTTAAAAATTGAAAAAAAATGCTTAATACTGTAAACGTGATAAGACAATTTTTGTTGCTCTTGTCTAGCTTCTGGAGTTGTATGTCACTGCTTACACCTTTATTTATTTAATTACGATGTATTTTTTCAATAAACTTCAAACATACAGCATGTAAAGTGTTTTATGTTTGCAGATGATCTGGCAGTGTGTGTTCAGGGTATTAGCCCCCATGCAGCTAAAGACATTGTTACCTCTAAATCAGGTTTAATACATGACTGGAGTAATGCTAATAAGCTGAGCTTAAATGGGGAGCTCAAACCTTCGTTTTGGTTCAGAGAGATTGGCTTCCTTAAAATTTTTGGACCTCCACCTCCAGTCCAACCTCAAATGGCACTTGCACATTAACATGCCATGAATCTGGCTGCAAAAATTCTAAAAGGTTTATTTATGATTAGATCATTCACAGGGGGCGTGTCTCCTGATGTTCTCCTTTACATTTACTATGGTCATGTACATAGCCACTTGTTTTATGGAACTTCACTTTTGGCGTTTTATTGTTATTCTCACAAATTATTTGTGTTACATTAAAAAAGCTGTCCGTCATTACTTTGGTGCTGACTGGCAGGCTCACTGCAAACCATATTTTTGTTAGGCTAGGTATCCTTACTCTACCATCTATGTATGTTTTTCAGTTCTTGATATGTAAAGAAAACCTTGCAAAGCACAACTAAAGGTTATAACATATATAGCTATATATAACACGAAATATACATAAGCTCAAACAAGATGCATGTTTACAGGGACTCAACAAAGCTGTGTGTGTCAAGGAGTTAAAATGTACAATGCATTACCTATACAATTAAAATCTCTGACAGATCAGTGTTTTAAGATAGTAAATTAAGGAAATTCTATTGAAGAAATCTCTGTATAATATTACATATTTTTATGGTATAATAGGTACACTATTTCTAAGTTTATATTTAAATTGTAAATTGGTGAGTCGTGCATTTTGTACAATGTCAACGACAATAAAGATCAGTTCATTCTAACGTTCTAGACAAATACCTTTAAATATGTTTTGGTGAAACCGGCTCATTAAATGTACCATAGTTATGATTTGTAACTTTATTGCCCGAGCCATATCTGAAATTACATTAATTTTTCTCCTAGATGTTAGTTTTATTCTAGGTTCAGACAGATGCCCTCTATTATCCCCTAGGCTATGATTGATGAACGAGAATCATAGAGAATAAAGAAGACGAGAATCGCTTAGCCAGAGACCCTCAAATACCATTACAATAATTTCTCCACTAACAACGTAGCTTTAAAGTAATTGGGTTTTATCGTAATTATAGCTTCCTTATAGGTTTCAACGAATTTTGTATCACAAAAAACATATATTCCATAACAACTGTTTGACAAATTATAAGTATTAAAATAACATAGTTTGGTAAATGTGTCATGTGTAAATGTATATTTAAATTACAATTCTAAATAATAATCAACAACCCTCAAAGCCCAAATTATTCATAGATTAAACCGGGATTATACAACTTGTTTACTGATATTTTGATGAGTATATAGGTGACTTCAACGAATAGGGGCCAATTGGAAGAAATGCCAAGTGAATAAGGTTTAATTAAATAAAGAAGATAAAACTACTTTTTGCTTTAGAAAACGATCTACTGCTTGTCTTTGATCCTTGTATTAAGTGACAGAGTAATTTAATAGTTATAACGTAGTCGTACTGAAGAATGAAGAATAAGTTATATTGTATATTAGGTATATTACAGAGTATTACATTCGAAAATTAAGTGTATTTTATAAGCTTTGTTTACTGTTATCATATTTGATCAATCCACGACATGGCTTTTTACTGTAAACAATTTTTATGAATTAAATAGGGTAGTTTGTGATTAGCTCAAACTAACACATTTTAACAAAAAGAGATCAACCTATTTTTAAAACAATTTGTATAAACCATAAAAACATAGAACTGAGCTTGAATAATTCATTACGAATAATTGTCATCCCACAATACAGCAGATAGTTAAAAATTAAGTCTACACCTTCAAATGAAAACAACTGCATAGTAGACAGTGTTAAGGCTCACAAGTTACATCTCTGTGTTTCACCGATTTACTCTAACTTAGATTCCTCAGTTAACGTATTGATTCTCGTACACAGTTGGTTGTGGCTGAACATTTTCAGTATCTAAGGTTTCATAAATGGAAGAATGCAAAATGTTCTTATCATATATGTATGGTGAGTACTTTTTAAAAGTCGTTCATATCAAGTGATCATTTTTATATCGTGTTCTGGCACTTTTTATAAAGAAAGCTGTGACTTTTTCCAAAGAGGATGAAACGGATTTTTAAAAACTGTATTGAGATGTTTACACAATTCTTTAATTCGTCTTTCTGAACAAATTGTTTAAAATTATTGGAATTTTGTCGTAACTAGAATAGTTTTACATATCGAACACTAAGTTTGTTAGGAAAGTAATTTCGTCAATAACTCAAATTTTCATTTCTTTCATTGTATACTTCCTATTCCTTTCGTCTCAATAGAAAGTTCTGCGTTCTGCACCCCGACGTAATGGAGTTGAAATTTTTTCTGCTGTGAAAAGTAGGCTAAGCTTATATTCTTGTTCTACTCTAATTCAGAATGCTGGAATGTGTAGTTTAATTTAACTATAAGAGTGAGTATTTACTTTTTGTCCATTTAAAGTTGTATTTATGTTACATGATCACATTTGATATTTATAAACTCAACTTTGATAATACAGGTATAAGCAATCATTGACATAAAAATGACATCCCGATATGCAGTGTAGCCTTCACATAGGAATTTCAAGTTCTAAAGTTGTTTTATCACACAACTTAATCGTATGATTTACATCTGTAGAATAGTTATTAAGTTGATTATTTGAGATGACATATGCTAATGAGTACTCACAAGAAATCCAATTCAATAATCTAAAACTTCAAAATCAATACTAGGCTATCATAATTTCTAGGTATGTTATGCCTTGAATCTGATAAAAACTACTTGAAATAAAATGTCTTTACAAGATAACAATTAAATTCATGCTCCTCAGATCATAATAATATGAACCATGACAGCTCTGGTCAGTGTTCATGACTACTTGGTTTGAAAAATTTGTTATCAGTGTTTTAATTTGTCATTTTAGTTGTTACAGTTGCGTAAAATTTGCCTTTTAGTTCTTAATGATAATGGTTATGTCAGATCATAATTTCATTTAAAACTATTCAGTATCATTAAAATTAGACAATCCCATTTAAATGAAATGTTTGTTTATAAATTTTAGAAGGTAAGGTATAGGAGTTCGTTTAAATTAGACTAGGTATTTTCCAATTAAAATTAAAGTGCAATATTCTATAAAGCATAGGTGAAATACTTATTTATGAAAAGTTTAATCCATGTAGTATTTGTGTAAATTTAGATCCTTCTTGACAGAGTGAAGTATACCATAGTCCCAGATGTGCTTTGTGTGAACTACACTTTGAATGGGGTGCGCAGATTCATGATTCCAGACTTTTTTGTGCGATATTGAATGGGATATGCAATTTTTACAAACAAAATCATTAGCCTCATGTATGCCTTCCAAGGCCACTTGTATCATTCAGTAATAATGCCTATTGCATCTTTAATAATAGATTGAGATCACATCTTCCTGAACTGTTGTAGTGATGGACTAACTTAAGTTACAGAGATTTGATTATTTTAGAGTATCACTTACTTCAGAGTTGTTTGGTTAAATCTTATCAGATAACGATGTGATGATTGGATAATGTCCGATGATTGGCTGTAAAGAATATAACTTTCAAATAGATTACAAGGTTATGCACTTGGTACTATGGTATGATACAATTGTAATTAGTTTTATGTGATTTGAGGCATCCAGATGACATGATCTAAAAATTGTAAACATAGGTCTTGTTATTTCTAGTATAAATATCTTTTTTTGTACTCATTTAGGTACTTTGGGATTATACCGACCACACCAGTATGAAGAACACAAAAATAGAAATTTATAGAAACAAACATGATAGAACGAAAAAACAACTCTTCAATTACAAAATTACAAACTTACAAGCATTTCCAGGTATTGTGATCGGTATTGTTGTCGCTGTTATCTTATCTTTCTCGAGAATCCTGATTACGGCAGGCCGCGCGGCATCACGTGATTTGCACGGTACATAATTGCCTTTCCATTTCAATTCAATTTATATTTCTGATTAGCCCCTCTAGAATTTGATATTTTACTGATAGGTACTATCTCGAGGGATGTTTTTCTTTCGTCGACATCAGCGCTGCCCCGCGCTGATGGCCGGAGGCACTCGCATTTTGGGTGGCGGAATGTGATCAAGAATAAAAACAAGTTTTGAGTGTTTTTTTAATAAAGAGTTTAGTTTGGTAAATGTTTGTTTTTGTTAAATTTTTGTGTTTGGAGAAATGTAGAGGTAAAACACGAAAGTACAACAAAGCGATGCACCAGCTGAACGGGCGGCGAGGCTCTGCAATCACGTTATCTACTAGACGCTCGACTTTGACCTCTGTCTGAGGATGGGGAGGGGAGGGGTTTGCGATAAGACAATTCCTGTTTTATACTGACGAAATAGTCTTCTACGCTAATCTAGTAATCAGTAGAAGCAAAATGTTAAATAACGATTCATGTCTGGGTGTGGTCGGTATAATCCCAAAGTACCCTCATTTATGTTATATTGTTTTGGTTTAATTGTAATTGTAAACTGGCTGCTTACCGTTAGAATAATTGAATTCAGACCTACTGTACATCAAATTTCCAATAAAAATAATCCATGTAGACTGATAAGAGATTAGAATCAAATTCCATAAACAATTAATTATAAGCAGGCCACTCTAATTTTTCATTGCTTAACATAAAAGAAATAAGTAAGTATAAAAGCGATCATTGGTGTGCAAAAGACCAAAAAATTTGTTTTAGTGACTACAACCAGCATGTAAAATGCATTCTTGTTTTGGGGCTTTGGAAGCGAGCACACTGAGTCGAAAAGTTCAGAGACCAGAAGAAGGTCCCACACTATACATTATTTTTAGTACTAATTTGTAGAGCTAACAAATCAACAATTGTACTATAAAACAGAATTGACACAGTTGTTTATGTTTTTAAGGTCATATTTTCTATTTCATCCTTTGAATGCCGTGGCCATTTCTTAGTCATGTATAGAAGGATCTATGGGGCGTTCCTAAATTACGTAACACCCAGGGAGGGAGGGGGTTTTGACACAGCATTACATCACTATTAAATCTCAACAATCAATAGATTGTATTTATTCACAAAATTCACTTCTTTGCTCCTTAAAGATTTTAAAGTTAGTATATCCTCCCCCCCCTAAAAAGCAAATGGAACAAAGTCCGATTCTCCATATAAATGCCACCTTTTAATGGTAAAAACAGTTTTCTTGAGTTCTGTTTGTGCCAATCATTTTGACTGAACTGGAATTTGTAACTTTTGAGCCAAACGTTGACAGTAAAGATAAAACATTGTGGGTAAACAATGTCTATTATAAATAATAAAAGAATGACTTGGTGGTCCGCCATGGAAGGAGATAGAAAGTGTGGTCCTGCATGTCTGGTGAGACGTACAGGCAAGTGTGCGGCGACTGGCACTACAAGCAAGAAGTCTCTGAATTATCTGTCAGTTGTGCATGTACATTACATATTATGTAATTATAAACCACTTTTATTCTTATACTTTTCAATATCTTATAAGATTTTAAGATGGTAAGTTAGCCATTAAAATTTTGGAAAACGAGTGGTTATAGCTCAGTTATTATTTATCGTAGAGATAAACAAAAAAGACAATTGTAGACCAGGAATTTCCTTGTCATTTGCAAAAATGTTTGTTATTGGTTCCTACATGGTTTTTTTATACATATCTTAAGGCCTTTCTGACTGTGGCCATTCAAGTTTTGAATAATAGGCTATAATATTGCTGAAATTCGTAACCAACTCAAACTAAACATGGTACTAAGTTATCTATACATTGCTTCAATAAGTTCATAAGTAGCCTCTACCAATAAAAGGGTTTAAGATGGCAGGCAATCACATTTGTGCAAAACCTTTATCTGGGCTATTTCAAAACATTAATAAAAAATAAAACTGTTTATAAAATTGGTGATCAATTCCAAGGACATTTTTTAATAACTCTAAAGGTTTTTAGGTGGAGGCCATTCAAAGGTTTTAGAAGTATACCATAATATTGATTAATTATAAATATAAATATGTTTGCAGGTACAATTTTGGATGGATGGTATTGTATTGTATGTATTGAATCAACAATTTTAGGTAAAAATTTATATGCTTATCACGATTATTGATGGTTTATAAATATTTGAAAACGTTAAAGTATCTTGAAATAAAAATCGTTTTAGAGTCATCGTACCATCGGTCTTGTGAAAATCTACAGTTTGACATTTTGAGATACCAGCCACAAGTTAAAACTACCTTACATCCGACTAAGCTGGAAGGAATATTTATAATTAATTTACATTGCTTCTGGACTACTTTCCCTCCATCTCAAAACACTGTAACATTCCGATTCCATCAAGATACAATCAGAAGCGATTTCAACTTGCAAGCCATTATTACATTACAACCACTTACCTTAATGACTACAAATAATATATTTGTTAAAGCCCAAGACTACGATTTCATTATTAATTTTTTAATCTCTGTACTTGTGTACTAGTTCGCATATAATTATCACGACATGGAAATCTTCCTTATATAACCTAGGCCTTTACTTCCCTGGCAAGAACATACACACTAATACATGTTGGCTCCGCAGACCAAAAATTTAATTGAACTTACAAACATTAGTTATTATAGCTCTGTACTATTGTCGCTCAATCTTCCTGTAGACCTATAATATTTTTTATGTAAATGGAAGGTTTCAGACCTATTTTTGGCTCTTAGCTTGCAACTTTGTGCTGAGTTGTGGAGATGCTATTGATTGTGGTGTTTGACTTAGATGCTAAAATGTGTACCAGGAAAGATTGCTAATTATTGCTAAATCCTTTGGTACACGAGAATCAAGGACTGCCAGGAGGTATGGTGTGGGCAACAGCAGCAGACGCATCGGTAGCAAGAAACTAAATACCAGAAATGATGAAAAAAAGGATTCTGATTGAATTATTCAACCGATTTTAAAAGTTTATATTACAAAATTTATAAAACATAATTGCCTACTAAATGTTTGCCTGCAAATTTTCATACGTTAAATAGAAGTTGTATAAGCCTATAGTTAATTTTAGTATTATAAATCAAATATTTTTTCTGCTTCTATACATCAAATTCTATGATCAAAAGTTTAAGTTAGTTTTGAAAATTAAAAGAGAAACAGAAAAATAATTTGACCACAGAGGTGCTGGTATTCATTGGATAAAATTGTTAACATTTTTTTTATATTTTTAGCCTTAAATAACTGTTTAATTAATTGTTATAATTTTATTGTCATTTTATTGAGTATATATTATAAAACATTACATGGACTCAGTTGTTATTAATGTTGAACATGGAGCTTGTATTGGCTATTCTTAACTTAATCATTACATTTAGAACTTACCAACCAATACTAAAAACTTTTTATTTTTGTGAGGCGTTGCTATCGAAAGGCCTCACAAAAATAAAAAGTTTTAAGTATTGGTTCAGTAGTTAATAATTAATTTTGTTAATTTCCAGATTACCTTAGTGTTTATTATTTATTTTGTTTTTATTATAAATCTAGTTATTACAATAAAAATAAACACAGCCCTTGAGCAGAGACATTTTACTTTTGATTTGGCTTTTCCTTTTCGTTAACCCGTATTTTGTTCTTCTTCTATGGGGCGGCCTATTGCCTTGCACTTGAGCCTCAAGGGACTTTTGCACACCCAGGAGGCACACCATAAGGCCGAACAGTATACGGTTTCAGCAGTTCTAAGAACCGCCGAAAACAACCGATCAGATCCTCCTGGGGAAATTCGCCAACCGTATTTTGTCAGCTAGTATTAGAAGTATTTTAAACTTCACTAAATATTATTAACATATTACACGATTGTAGGGGGTATGCTGGTGGAGGGCCATGGCCGATTTGGTGCGGGGACTCAACAACTCGGACTGGATGCCCACCGCCTCACCCTCACCCACCGCCTCCCCTGGCCGCTCACGTGATGGCAAACCTCCTTACAGGTGCCTGCTCTAGTTCCTCATATTATTTATACACTGCTATGAGATCTTTTTTATTTAAATCTGGTTACAAAAAGAATAAATAATATTGTTATGGAACTCCGATTGAATTTGTTTATATTTCAAGAGAAATATGAGATATCAAGTCTAAGAACATTGCCTACATTTTGTGAAAGATTTCCTTAACAATTCTGTAAGCTACTTTGTGTTTAAAGTGTTATAAGTGTTAACTCTGCAGGGACCATGTTATAAGCAATTCAAAGATTGTTTAGTTATGTTTAAATATTAAAGAAATTTAAAATGTCTACGTCAAGATGTATCTTAGGAACATTTTGTTGTCAAACAACACTTGAAATTCATATTAAATAAACTGCAGATCTATACCAAAATTACAATTAATAGATTAAATTTAGACTCTAACGCCCATTAATTAACATTAAATTCTAGAAAAAATGTCCTAACTGTATTCAGAAGTCTAAGATGAAAATTAATCATATAGATGAATTTCGGAGGTGTATTCAATCAATGTCTCTCTCCGTCCATTACTGAGATGCTTTTGCTATGTCCAGGGTAACAATAATAAAATAATGACAAAATCAGTGATTGCATAAGTTATGGTCATGCGGCCTCTGGCAGGACATTCTTGAACTTGTACAGCTTCCTCAGCCTTCCCATAGCTCATTGTATAGAGTGGGTGGTACAGTCAGGTGAAGGGAACTATTGTCTAATGGAAAGCAGAGAGTTCTAGCCTTATTGCATATATCTGAACTTTCAACATCCAGTATTACCTTCGTGTTTCTCTCATAAAATGAGTATACCTAAGAGATGCACCTTGCAAAACTGTACACTCATCAACTGGAAATTTGAACTCATCTGCAATTGACCATCTAATTACTTCCTTTAAGTCACCATTGACCATCTAACAACTTCCTCTAAGTTACCATTGACCATCTAACAACTTCCTTCAAGTCACCATTGACCATCTAACAACTTCCTCTATGTCACCATTGACCATCTAACAACTTCCTTTAAGTCACCATTGACCATCTAACTACTTCCTCTAAGTTACAATTGACCATCTAACAACTTCCTTTAAGTCACCATTGACCATCTAACTACTTCCTCTAAGTTACCATTGACCATCTAACAACTTTCTCTAAGTCACCATTGACCATCTAACAACTTCCTTTAAGTCACCATTGACCATCTAACTACTTCCTCTAAGTTACCATTGACCATCTAACAACTTCCTT
Source organism: Homalodisca vitripennis (assembly GCF_021130785.1). Classification (NCBI taxonomy): domain Eukaryota; kingdom Metazoa; phylum Arthropoda; class Insecta; order Hemiptera; family Cicadellidae; genus Homalodisca; species Homalodisca vitripennis. The sequence goes on from NC_060213.1 coordinate 135,255,222, forward strand.
TAAGTCACCATTGGCTATCTAACAACTTCCTCTAAGTCACCATTAACCATCTAACAACTTCCTAAAGAGCTCACCATTGACCGTATAAATGTGAAAAATGCTTATTCTAAAGCATTTAAATATTATAGTTAACTGATAGGTATTCTGACATACTCTTTTAGTTGATTCCAATAACAGTGATTTGACGTTTTTTAAACTGTTATTTTAGTGAGTGTTTGTAAAGAATCAGTATAGCTTATGGATTGACTCTGCTACCATATTAATTGACTACAGTAGTCAATGCACCAGATCTAGAGGTAAAGAACAAACAAATCCCAGTTTCTTTTTGCATAGAAAACCAGGACAAGTTACAGAGCCATTAGGAAGAATGTGGAGGAACATTCAGACTTGGTGCTTTGCGACTAAAATCAAACTAAGGAGGAAACAGCTGACCCAAGGATCAAAGCCTTAAAAGGTTAAAACCTTATTTGTGGTAATCGACGATTATCTATCAAGAGAAAAAGCACTGACTACTTAATTTCTTATGGTGGTAAATATGAATATGTTGATTTAGTTGAGACACTATTGAAAACTTTAGGAGATATCGTGACATTAACTTTCTTTTTATTCTTTGTTGATTTCATATTGTGATGTTTACCTTTTGAAATACAATTTTGTTTTGCAAGTTAACCAATTGGGCAGATCATTCCCAAATCGAAGTACTTGTTCCAATTCGATTAGTTATTGATTGGCTAGATAATTACATTGTGTTTATTTTCGTTAATTTATGGTGTCATAGAGTAATTTAGTATTGTGATTTACTTGGTGATTAGTGTTATAGTGACTATAAATTATAATAGAAACAATTATTTTTTTTTACTGAAATGTTTATTACTCTAGGTCAAATAAACTAAATATACATATTTTATAAAATGGACACAATATTAGGCAATTTCTGGAGAAAAGATTATGTATGACATGAAATGTTACTTTTGTATTTATATTTTTACAATGAGAATTATCTAAAACATACTAAATTTTTTCAGTTTAATGCACCTTATCACATGTTTAATTTGTAACTTTTATATCATTCTGCATACCGGTAGTTCAACAAATGTTATTTATTTAGAAACAACGTACCATTTGCAAACTAATGGCTATTCTAGTTTTATTTTTCTAAAAAAATAGTACAATTCAAACGAGAGCTCCCCTCTTTAGATATTTTTTCTACAAATGCATAAAAAAGAATGTAATTGTTTTTATAAATAATTTATAATAACATAGTAAAATTCTCTACTTTTTTTTAAAACAATGTTCGTATATGTGTATTTAATTTATATTTTTAATTCTTTTAAAAATAGACTTAAAAAATAATAAAAAATGGCCTGCAAATAAGTTAAATGACCACCACATGGAGGGTTAGGCCCTAAAGGGTTATATTGAAGAATTACCAAGTGCTGTACTTATACTTTTCTAAGGTTGTAATGTTGTATATTTCAGCTATGCCAGCTTGATTAGATTTGCAATCACCAACGCTCCTCAAGGCAAAATGACCCTGTCTGAGATTTACCAGTTTATAATCCAGACATTTCCGTACTACAGGGATGCCACCACGGGCTGGAAGGTAAACATAATACAAGGTGTAATGTAAGGTAATTACATTAATTTCAATGGCAATTATGTACAAAAAATAGTGGGAACGTTTTTAGGACTAGTGATTTTAGGGCACACATGCATTTTTTATCAATCGTCTTTTGGAATCATTTGATAAAAATAACTTTTTTGCTGTTTGTGTGATGGTGTACTTGTCAGTCATAGAGCACTAAGTTATTTTTTCTTTAAAGCGTCACTAGGATAAAATTTCGTAACCTTGCATTGGGATTGTATTTATATCTAAGCCTATTTGTGGTGTAGGATATAGAGATCATTATCAATACCTTTTTCAATCCTGAGAATTACTTATATTGCCTTCCATGTATGCCAATAGTAAATTGTTTTAAAGGCCACAAAAGTGTTCAACAATATAATACTAGGTATACAAAAAATGTAGTTACCATAAAATATTATTTTAGTCACACACAACAAAGTGTTGTACCTGTATATTTATCTGTTGAATCGTTAAATAGAATTCCTTTATCAACTAGTAGACTGTGCTATAATAAATTTAAGTCTAGACTTAAGAAGTCTTGATATCTAAATTTGTACAGTATCACTGGAATTTTCATTGTGACACGGCTAAGTTGAGAATGGCTATGTGGTAATCTGATCTCAAGTTTGATTTTAAGCTTATAGACCACTTCTAATTCGTCAGAACTAAGTTGTATTAACGATGTACATTATCAAAAAATGAATATGAAAGCTATTTAAACGGAATGGATTGGCAAAGTTAAGGGAAATACATGAAATTAGCTTGGAGGTATAGGTGGGAGCTTATCAAAGAATTTAATTTTTAGTTTCTATAGAATTTATTTCTATTTTATTTTTTATTTTTTATAAAACATGATATTACTACGTAGAAAACATATTTGTCTACAGAAATAAAGTCTATATTTGCAAACTTTCCAATTATTTTTATTTTATTATTTTATTTTTTATTGCCACTATTACCATATTTGCTATTTATAAGTAGGTATGCATGTAAATATACAAGATCGAAAGTTAATTTTACACACAGTTTATTCGTGGTTCTTAATTTTTATGTGCATTGATTTTATTTGTGTGCATGTTTAGTGAGTAAAATCTATACGCAACAGGAAACACAAATATTTACAAACAATTGAATTAATTATAGTAATAAATTTCATTGCGGTTATTTTTATTTCTTTTTAAGTTGAAATAAGACATAAATGTAAAGCTGACTTTTTGTTGTGCTTCTGTTAGATATGTTTGTTCTATAAGCCGAATAAATATATATATTTAAATGTAGTGACCTACCAAACAGACTGTTTAATACGATTGTTTGTTGTGCAAAGATTACCAGACGAATATCATGTTACGTTATTGTAATCGTTAAAATAAAGCACTTTGTCTTCTTCTTCTGTTAGCGATCGGAAACATTTGCATGATAAATAAATACACCTTATATAATGCAATGAACCATGAAAATGGCAAGATTAATTTTAAATCTGTTTTTTCTGCATTACAGAACTCCATTAGACATAACCTGTCACTGAACAAGTGCTTCACAAAGGTGGCCAGGCCCAAGGACGACCCGGGCAAAGGTAGCTACTGGGCCATCGACTACTCCCATGCTCACGAAGAGACCTTCTCCAAGAAGAAAGTCAAGATGCCAAGGGTAAATTTCTGTCAGACAATTTTGTCTCATAACAACTTTATTCGGACTAAGCTAAAAATTAAATAGTCATATTGAGAGTTGTCGAAATAAATGAGTTAATGCATCCTCAATATGTCCTTCAAAATCAGAATAGGTTATTCACACAACGGAACACAACAAACAAGAATGTTTTGTTTTCTGTGCAAGTCAAAACATCAAAATAAAGAACCATTAACCCCTTCACGGTTTTTGACGTAATATTAGTGATTGTGTAAAAGTGTGCTACTGACATAATATTACGCATCATTATATTATTCCCGTTTTGTTCTGGTGTCTGCCATAATATTGCACAAGAAGCATTTCTATGACAATCACGTGATGCACAAGTATTTCTGGTGTTTTCTACTAGATGTCAGCACTTCCTTGGTCCTCTATCATGCATGTTTGCACCTTGGTGAGTTTGTTGTTTAAAATGTTTAAAGCAGAAAGCTTTAAATACAGGACGCTTTCATTATTAAAGTGGTATAATTTTGTTTGGCGAAATGGAAGTTGTAAGCAGATAGTGCATATTTAAAGGGGTTCTGTCATGGTATGAATAAAATATTTAGTCTTTATAAAGATATTGATCTTAAATTTTAAATTTATATTTTCAATATCATATATAAAACTGTAAAAGTTGTAAAAAAAATTAAAAAAATTTTTTTTTCAGGAAAAATTAGCTTATAGTTTATGCTAGTGACACGTGGAATTGGCCTTGTAAACCGGGATTGTTTTGTAACACAGATCGTATATTGTTGTGTTACAGGCGTCTCCATACAGCCCCGAGTGTAACAGCAACAGTAGTGATAGTCGGCAGAAACCTGCCAGTGTTACACCGACACACACGCCTACAGGTAACAATGGATCACATAACTTGATTGTAACTTTTCTGTGATATCAGACTGCTGTTTCCACCTACTGTGCAGTTTGTTTTAGTCTATATAACTATAACCTATTTTGGTTACCACTCACTGTATCACTGTAAACAAACAACATACCACCACGAAATAAATATAAAATATCACCAATGTGATCAATCAGCTGATGAGAAAGTCATGTTACAACAATAGGACATGACTGGCCTTGCATTGTGCTGCTACCTGCCGGGAATAGTTTTGAACTATTTTAAACAATATTGCAGCCGTTTTTTCGCAGTAAATTTACTGGTTTGCTGTTGAGTAAGAATGTTTCAGCTGAGTGAACTTGTAATTTTGGTTTAAAAACAACAACGAAATTTTTTTTTTAGTTATTAATTGTTATAAATTAAAAATATAATAGTGTAACAAAATCCTTTATTTTATACCTTGTTTTACTTTACATTTAAAGTCTAATCATAAAAAAAACATACAATACCCTATTTTTCAAAATAAAAAGTGTTAGTTTAAAAAAAATAAATGGTTCCCGAAAGGGTTAATGTGTAATAAGTTTTAATTGAAGAACATCTTTATCATAAATTTTGATTCATATTTTTATAACATGTACTTCCTATATTGATGGCCAACGTACAAAGTTTGAAAATGTGCCAAATAACAAAACACTTGAGTTCTGACCGTCACGCTGTGTCTTCAGGTGGCGAAGAGTTCAGTCTGGGTGACTGCGGAGAGGTGAAGGCTGTGATCTCAGGGCTGCTGTCGCATTACGGGATGGACTCTCCCACATCGCAGGGGAGCCCTAGTTACTACCAGGGGGCGGAGGGGGAGGGGGTGGAGCAGTACTCGCACTACCCACAGAGTTACAGTTACAACTACGACAGTTACAACAGCCAGGCCCCCGGCTACAGCTACCAGGAGGACTGGAGGTACTACGACAACGGCTACTACCAGCAAAGCTACGGTTACGACCAGAGTCAGTACCAGCAACCGCAGTATCAGGCCGGGGTGAACGGTTACGGCACCGGCACCACCAATTGCGCCTACGCGGACCAGAACTGTTATGTCCCGAGCAGCCACCCGAGCTACACGAGCGAGGAGAACTCTTGTGAGGCCTACGTCTGGGACAGTGTGTCATAGCGGTAGTTTCCGGTAGACTGTTATTTTCCGAGAGTTCTGCTTGTATTTTCGTCTGGGTAGCTTGGCGAGTGGTCCTTGATAAAGTGTTCAAATTTTAACGTTTACCTCAATTTTCATGATCTTAGTGTCGTTAAGGAGTTTATTTTAAAGGTACAGTTAACCAGCTAGTTAGCACGAGTTAGGTGAATAACCCACGGTTTATTTGTTTAAGTGTTGGTAACACTGTCTGATTTTTAATCTGTTTTTTAAAAACACAACCTGTTCAGTGCTCAGTTAGATGTAATTAAAAAATATATTCTAGCTACTTTCATTTCAGTTATAGTGTGTGCATTGAATTAGAATTCAATACGGATATTTAAAAAGAATTATACGTTTCTGTTAAATTTAATATTTTTATGCAAGATTGCTGTAGAAATATGATGATTTCACAGCAAGTTTCAATAAAATCCTGGGTTTTTACCAGAAGTATGTTTGTATATTTTTACTGAATGAATGGTGCAGTTAAAGATTACGGAGAGTCTGTGAGTGCAAGGCAAACAAATGAAGGCCAGTTAGGGATCTCCTTGACAGTAATAGTCGACAGCAATAACGAATGCTCGTACTCTTGTTAGCTTTAAGTAGTCACCGACCTAATTTTAAATATTCTCTTGTTGTTCTGTGATAATCGTTTACTCATAGTTAGCCTATTTATTTACAATACCACCATTAATGAGATCTTTGATATTTTGTTACTCTTGCCATTTTATTTACTTTCTTGGGGTTAATGTCCGTTTTCAAAATAGGGCGTGCAATAATCACTTCTTCAAACGTTTAAAACTTTCATTCTGTATTAGAAATGATTGTCGTAATATTGATTTCTATTTAAACTCGTTTGAGACACTGTTGGTGCAAATAATTCTGAACAGTTGATCTTTGTTTTTCTCTTTTTAAAAGTGAAAACTACTGTTTGTTTTGTAACGAACAATGTACAGAAGGTTGGTGCCATTTTTGAAAGCGGAATGAAAAAAGGATGCTTTGTTTGTTTAAATATTACGTGTTGTTTATTATTTATTATTGGTGTTACACTGTTTGTTCACAAAGTAGTTTTGTTTATGTTGATTTGTTGTATTTTAATGTTAGTTATTATATTTCCAGAAGTGTTGCCTGGTTTTCTTTCTGTTCGCAATTGAATTGATTTAAAGTGTGGAAACACAATTCTTTTTTAATATGATAAAAGTGCAATAACTCGTTTATTTTTTGTTATTATTTCAATTGTTGTGACTAATGCCTTGGTTTCATATAAACTAAGAATAACAATTTCCAGGCAGCATTCAAAATAAATTTTAGTCTTTTAGAAATGGTATTTTAGTTATTAGTATTCGGATCTTGTTTATTTGATAGTATGGCCTCTAAACTATGATATGAAAATAGGCAGTTTTAAAATCGTCAGAAGTTTTGGTGCTGTTTTAAGTTATAAATTTCATAACTTATTACAAAAAAGCTACGATACACCAGTTCTCGCTTTCTTGTTTTTCTCACAAAACTGTTAAAATTAGGTAAAATTGCTTAATAAATTGTATTTAAATAATACTTAACGTTTAGTTGGTAAACACTAAACTCTTATAACAAACGAATAGAGTAATTTTCTCCGTACTCAACAGACTTTAAGTTGAGTGCCTTTTAAAGTTTTAATTTGACATGTTCCCCAATTCTCTCAGATAACAAAATGGTATGATATTAGTTTAGATTTTAAAATTTAACGTTAATTCTTTTTGAAAAAATTTAATCAGTACACCGGGTAAGTCTGCCATTTTGTCATTGAGCTTACTGAAGTAATATTTTTGTAGTATTACTATACACGGGTAGTTTCTTTTTCAAGATAAATTTTTAAACCTGTGTTTTTAAAATTTTTTAAGGATTTTCTTCTACATGTAATCTATGGGATAGTTCCATCATTCTTCATGTATTTAACAATACAGGAAAGTTTGTATTGTAGATGTTTAAATGTACTCGTATGTGGACTTTCACTATTCTCAGTGGTGTTATTTCCTCAATACTTGAACTGCAGGAGCTGTTTTACAAATTGAAGGCTGAATAAATTTATCTGTTATCCGTGAGAAGCTAAAATAAAGTGAGCTTACATGAATTACTCGGCTTTACAGAGAAACAATGTTATTTCAAGTTGTCATATCATCGATTTATGTGATGTAATGTAATAGCCTTGAATTATGAAGAATATTTGTTTTCTTTCACCTCATTCGGGAATAAACGGGTAAATAAAGAGTGAGAAAGTGAATAAAAGGTAAAAGTTCATCTTGTATGAAATTAAACATTTGAAGTCTTACGAAAAAATATATAATATGATGTCAATATTATAAGTTAATTAAATATTTCGTAGAGACAAAATAATCCCTTAACAGAATTTTCATCAAGGTATAGTTCAATGACAATTGCAGCAGAATAATTACTAGCATCTGTTGAAATGTTATCTACTAAACGTTGTAAGGTTTGTAACTGAAATATTCTTATTTCAGTTTGAAATCATCCAGAACTTCTGTCTATTTTTCACCGTAATTTACTTACTCTGTTATATACTTACTGTACCTATGAAGTGGATCTTCTTTCGGTAACCATAACAGTATTAATTTTAGTCTAATCCAGACTCTATATTACATTCAGTTTTTACATACCTCTGTTAAACAATGTTGTTTAGATTTTTATTGTTAAGATGGTTTTATTTAGTGGATGTTATATTTATTTTAGTTCTATACGCAGTATTGTTTCTGTCTTAGTTACTTTGAAATACGAGGCTTGTGACAAGTAAGAGGGCATTAATACATAAATTTACTTTATGGGCATTGTTTAGTTGATATAGTTTATAAAGATGTTATTGATTTTATATTTTGCAGATTGTGAATTTTTAGAGGTGTGTGAGTTTATATCTTCTTCAGTGGTGAATTGTGATTGAAAAGTAAAACTTGTGATTAGCCAGTCGTAGCAAGTTAAGTATTATTTTAGATGGGGGACTCCATCTTCAGTAACTGTCATGTCGGGCATCATTTCAGTAGGACTGGCCAAGCTGCATATTATCAGGACAAGTTGGCTTTGTCTTTATTCATCGTTATATAACTTTCAAGTTGGCTTTGCCTTATTTATCATCATGTCACTTTTCAAATTGGCTTTGCCTTATTCATCATCATGTCACTTTTAAGTTGGTTTTGCCTTATTCATCATTATGTCACTTTCAAATTGGCTTTGCCTTATTCATCATCATGTCACTTTTAAGTTGGCTTTGCCTTATTCATCATTATGTCACTTTTAAGTTGGCTTTGCCTTATTCATCATTATGTCACTTTCAAATTGGCTTTGCCTTATTTATCATCATGTCACTTTCAAATTGGCTTTGCCTTATTCATCATCATGTCACTTTTAAGTTGGCTTTGCCTTATTTCATCATCATGTCACTTTTAAGTTGGCTTTGCCTTATTCATCTTTATGTCACTTTCAAATTGGCTTTGCCTTATTCATCATTATGTCACTTTCAAGTTGGCTTTGTCTTTATTCAACAACATTTCACTTTTAAGTTGGCTTTGTCTTTATTCATCGTCATGTCACTTTTAAGTTGGCTTCGTCTTTATTCATCATCATGTCACTTTCGAAGTTGGCTTTGCCTTATTCATCGTCATTTCACTTGCACAGTTTTCGAAAAGCACAAGAAGTAGTGGGGGTAGCGCTGTTGTGTTGTATCAATGTGTACAGTGGTTCAATACACTTCTAACTATGCAAGGCGGAGCACTGTACGTTAGCGCGTTGTCGAGTCGTGACCTCAAAATTGAGTGTTGTAAAAAATCACTCATCAGCTGAGATTCATCATGAATTATGTGCATTTTATAGGTCAAATATTATGAGTGAACGTATGTTCATCAATGAGTGCAATTTAAAAAAAAATGAAAGAATAAACATTTACATGAGGAAGGAGAATTAGACCTTCTCTTTTCAATCGGTAAGCAGTTTTGATACTAGATGGGCATAGATGGTGGTTACTTGGTTTTGTCACTATCCCGCGTGAAAGAGTGAGAAATTTAATAAAAATGATGGAAACTCCATAATTTTCAAGCGAAGATTCTCACGAACCTTTTTATTCACTTTGTACAGAAGACTGCCACAAGTAAAGGCTCAATTCTTTCTTTACCGTGAATATTTTGCTCTTCCATTTTTTTAAAATTCCACCCATTGATATACAAAATACAAAATCTTCACTCATAATGTATGATAAATCTTGGCTGCTGATTGAATTTTTACTAAAAGAAATCTTATAACACAAGCACTTCACGCTTGGTGGGATCTTTTACTACAGCACTTGTGTTTCAAGATTAAACTGGACAGCGCTTGAAAATACAATGCTCTGCTTTGCTCAATTAGAAGTGTACTGAGTGACTAGAGTGTACTAGAGTACACACTGATATGAAGAAGGCGGTGCTACGTCTACTTTTTCTCGTGCTTTGTATACATAATAGTTACATTCTGGATAACCCTTGTATCCTTGTTTTATTGACGAATCCTGATTGTATTAATAAATCGATGTTATTGACTCGCAGTCTGTGAAATATTGACATTACACGTCTTTAGACTAATTGACTCGTGTATCATTTTCAGTCGAACAATTTTTGTTATTTTGTAAACTCACACACCTCTAAATTTCTTCCTTACCCCATTGCAGCTTTTAGTTAACTTTGCCAACAACGTGAGTGGCTAAAGTGAAAAGATTAGAATTGGGAGAGGAAATTAACATTAACCGCTAGATAAAGTTGCAGTTAGTCTTATGCTACTTAATACAACACCGTCATGTGATTACATAAGAGTGATACCAGTCAAGTCAGCACTGTATGTACAAGTAAATATTACTTCCGCTGTCATGTTGGGCGACGTGCTTTGAATTTAATAACTGAATGTAATCATGGCCGTGGTGTTTTTCAAGAAAACATGATCCAAGAAAGAATGAACGTTTGATACTTTTAACCCTTTTGATACCGTACAATTTTGACCTCCACCAAAACTTAGGGGACATTTTTCCATCGATTTCAGGAAAAATCAAGTTGTACCTGTAATGAGCATGGTCATTTATGGCTGCAATGGACTAAGGATTTTATTCTGGTGATTATGATGTAGTTGCCTATCTGTTCATGTAATTTCTTTTTAGCCTAATTCTTCTCTGGTAAAGTACATATAATTAGTGGACAAGCTTCAATTTCTCAAAGACCCTCCAAGGGTCTGAGGTTAAATCCTTCAGACAGTGGAACCTTGATAATGTGAATCTCAAAGTTTGTGATAGGGAGGTTCGCCTTACTGAGTTGAAAATGTTAAAAAACTTGATATTATTGAGGTTTGTCACTGAAATGTGAAAGCTAATTCCGATGCTGTGGTGTATTGAGCTACCTGAAGTCCATTAGCTTTTCTTCACTCAAAAACATGTCACCAGACTTTACACTGTGTACAGTTCCTCGGAGATTCATAAAAATTTGTGCTATTGAGGTTCATGAAATCAAGATTCCACCGTACAACGTTACAACTGACTTTGTTACTGTTTTTGTGGCAGTACTACACCGCAAAACAAAATATAATGTGATAATATAAAAAAATGTTTTGTTTAATTTTTTCAGTTAATTACAAATTATTTCCATAACTAATGAAATTGTTATTTAGCATTGTAGTTTTTTCAACAAACAACTTGAATTGTGTATTGCTTTACTAATCTAGGCAAATTTATCTATTATAATGATCTATCACAGGATAAATTGTTCAACCGTAAGTAAATGTTTGGAGAATGTGTGCTAGAAGTTTTTAAATCAATTCTATTTCAAAGAAAGTATCTGGAAAAAATAAATGTGTCTATGACATAGATGTATATTTATATATTGAGTCAGTATAAGGTGTCTTTTATGCCTTATGATGTTCTTGCGGGAGAACAGTCTCTTAACCTCAAACTTGTGTAAATTGGATTTAAGATGTACAAGGTGCTACTGTACTGGCAATGCTGAATGCTTGGTGTTTTAAGAGTGTTCGGGAAAAAACTTTCATTTACATATATAGATTATTTTGATTCCTAAATGGGTACCAATCGAAAAAAGGAATCGCTTTAAAAATTTTAGTCACTTATGTCCACTCCTTTTATATCTTTACCTTAAAACTTAATTTACCTTAAAAAGTAAGCAATTGTGCACGCGACTCGGTACAAGATAATTGGAGGTATTTATTTAAGCCCCGGATCAAATTTAACAAACTACTAAGACAGGCAAACAATAAAAACACAATAATGAAATGCGTAACAACGTGTACCGCTTTTCTTTTACTACCCAATCGGGCACACTACACACTTTATAAAAGCCCGGTGTGTATCCGAAGGCAGTAATGAAAGATTGTGTGTATTCAATGGGGTACACATCTTTGTGAACGTGTTAATATATAATTTTTGTTCTTTTGTATGTTCTGAAATTTATATACACTTTCTCAAAACGCGTTTCTATAGTAATACAGTACAAAGCTAAAAATTTTGAATTTTTGGACTGGAACCCATTTAGAATATTCAAAACTTTAATTTATTAAAGATGAAAATATTCAATTTAGCTTATACATTATTATTATTCCTTTGATGTATTCAGGTACCTACAGTATATAAGTCATCTAAGTTACTGGTTAGGCTTTCAGCACAGTAGGCTATGCAATACTTTTTAAAGATCTTGAAAACCACTGAAAATATTGTGCCAGTACAGGAGGAAATAGCCAGTTTGAGGGTTAATAGACAGAATCTATTTTCTATTGAGTCTTAAAATTCCAAGGTCATGTTAACATTTAAATTTTACTTATTTAGCAGGAAAATTCTAGATACAGAGATAAAACTACATAAATTCTGTTTCTTTACTAATCTCAAGAATAATATATTCATTTTACCCATTGATACCCAATGTTCTGTTCTATAATTTCTCAAGGTATTGACAGTTGTTGAAGTGACAGTTTCATATCACACAAGCGTGTTGTTACATGTTGTTAAGCTATAAGCAATTGCGTTGGAAATGTTGTTGATTTTACATTTATTGAGCATTATTAACCATGTGAGTGAGTTTGTAACCAAGCAGTTTTATTTTTATCGACTTTTAATAAAATGTCTAGCAAAGTTGTACGGCCTTCTAAACTGATTTCTTTGAAAGTAACAATTTTTCACTGTGCAAAATGGACAATGTGTGGTGGAAAAGTTTATAGGCTACCTAAGTGGACAAAATGAAAAATAGACCTAACAATGAGTTCTGTCTCAAGGATATCCAAGTTGTCTAACATTTGAAATACTTACAAATTGTACTACTTGGTGTAGCAGTTGCTAATTTAGCATTATGTTGAACAAAGATATTGTTTTTCTTGATTTAAGATACCATTTGATATCAGATACTCCCCTCTTATTCTAACCTGCAGCAGTTTTTATTCTGACAATAGGCAAAGGAGAGTTATAGGTTTAAAATGTTATTTCACATAATTAACCCATTGCATATCCTTTTGATATGGTTTTGACTGTAGATGACACGGGTGGGTATGAATGAATTGATGTAAAAAAAAACGTATTTCACATAAGAAGTTCCTTATAAAAGACATCAAATTGGCTGAAATTTGATTTTACCTTTGAAAACAAATTAAATGAAACATGCTTTGAACATCCTCATTTAAAGTAGATAGCAATAGAGTGTGTTCTACAACATTAAATATTTGATGTTATATTTTATCCAATTGTCAGTTTTATTATAATATATAACAATAGTATAAAACAGCATTACACAAAGACTCATCCGTGTTATCTAATTTCCCTTCTTGAAGGTTACTAGACTCAGCGAAATTACACAATCGTTTGATAATGTCATTTCTGTTATGTTTCACAATCACCACTCTCCAATAATATACAGTCAACCTCAAACAAACGTAAATTATGCTCCATAAGTGAACCGACGCCAGAACAAATAAAAAGAATAGGCTATCAAGTTAATTACCACACTTCACTTGCCATAGTTTTCACTATTTAATGAGATAAGTTGAAAATCAGTCAGCCAACAAAACATAGGTATCTTGTATCTAGGTACGTTTCATATTTGAGTATTTTACCTCTGCCAGTTCCACAGTATATTCGGATGTATCTAGTTTGTGCCCTTGATGATTGCAATTTTTGGACAACCTCGTTGCCAGAGGACTATCTAGTCAAGTTTTGTAACTTGAGTTCTTCACCCAAGTTACTAGTCAACTATAGTTAAATCCCAGTCCTTTAAAGTTTTCCATTAAAATATACTCAATGTTCCTTCTTCCAGAATAAATGCATTAGAAATAATTTTAGATGAGATAAAATCACAAACTATTATGTTAACAGAACATGATACAAAAGAAGAAGAAATAGAAGGGATTAATATTAATAACTATACAGTAAAAGCTCCATTAAAAAAAAACTGAAGTTTTAAAACTTGCCTAAATATATATAGTCCTCTGGCAATGAGGTTGTCCAAAAATTTTCAATCGTCAGTAAAAGCACAAGCATCACAATCTACATATATGCTGGTCTACTGTAGAATTGCAAAGGTAAGTTATGAAACTTACCTAACTTAAAAGAAAAACGTGTCCAACATGTTAGTGATTCAGTCAGGAAATGGAGGATATTCACTGCATGTCCTTTTGCTTTTGGTCTACTTCATGCAGGAACGTTCTGAGTACGTCTTTAATCAGCAACAGGTTAATTCTTGCAGTAATGATATAACATGAAATATTATTTCAGCAGATTCATTCTTTTATTACAGCAATGTCATTTTTTGTAAGTACAAAAGGCACAAGTTTCTTGTATTAGAATGTGCAAATTCAATCTGGTCTAATTCAGTTAGAGTAGGAATTATTCTCTTGTTACTTCAAACGGAATTTTTCTGCTTTAAACCTCTCTTCAAATGAAAAGCCTTGATCGAAGTTGCTCATCTAGTTGTCCATACCAACAGCATTTTCCATTCATAGTTCAATAAAGTCTGTTCTGTGACACTAGGTTATATTTTAGCAGATTCACTGTAAACTTAGCTGATAAACTTTAAACTCCGTACTGTAGGAAAGAAATCAGTTTAGTGGGCCGAATGACCATGTATAATAAATGTAGAGTGTAAAGTTTTCTGTCTACGAAGCTGGTGGTTAACCTCGCATTTTATCTAGCTCTTTATCAAATATCTTGCTCTCTTTCTCTTTGTAATCTATTTATTCCTTTATCAATGTCTCTCCTAGCTTGTATTGTATCACTTGCAAAAGTCACATCTTTAAATTGCTTGCAAATGCTCTTTTAAAAAACTATTAATTTGAAGACTTGTGTATAATCTATTTGCCTTATTCTTATAATAGAAAAGTAGCAAACGTTTTCTTATAACAAATTTTATATTAGTAATTAATTAATTTCAAAATTCTTTAGTAAATATTATTTTGACTGTTTTGAATATTACACTTTTAAATCTCAGGCCTTTTTTTAGAGAATTTGCAAGCAATGGCAGTTTTATTTGTGCACATTCTTAAACAATATTATAGCAAGTTCAAGCAGTACAGGATCTCTATGATATAACGAATGATATTATTTGTCCATTACTTCACTTTCAACCCGTTTACGTGTGCTCGGCACATACTTGTTACATGACTGTTATAATATATACATGTGTTTTAATAAAAATTACTTTTGTATTTTACTCTGAGTTTTTGTGCACCCAGTTGTAAAAAAAACAAAATGAATGTGATGAATGTTTCATCAATTATCCAATCCTGGCATGATATACTATATCCATATCAGCAGGTGGCTGTTATACTTGTTTTCAGAATATCTTGTCAATTAATTTTTCTGTAAGAAGTTTCAGAAAATATTTGTAACAATTTTGGCATTCCTACAAAACTTTATTTTAGTGGTTTTTTTTTACAGAACGTAAATTATTTTTAGGAATTGTAGATATATAAAAAAGAACATATTGTCAATCACAGTAGTGTTTACAGAGAATTATTTTTCTGGGGGGGGAGGAGTGGGAGGGCTGACACACTGTGCAGTATAGAGAATTTAAAATGTCCTCCCAAAACAGGAGCTTTAGAATATTTCCCTGGGGAATTGTTGAGCTTTAAAACCTCATAAATGTGTTCTAGATTAAAGCAAACTACTGGGAGCAATTTTAATGTTTGCCTTTCAAAATTTCAAGGGGGGCTTGAAATCCCCCTCCCCTTATATACACCCATGCCTCAATAGAGGATAGGGCATGTAACTGCTATGCTGCAGCAAGTAACACTGTTACGGCAAATGAGTGCCTGCATAAAAGAAACTGTATCTACATACTACATAAAAAAAATAGTACCACAACTAGGTACACACATATACAAACCACAATGCGGTTCTTGCAAAGTTATGAAAAACTGTAGGGAATTCAAAAGTAGCGTAACTGGTTTGACATCCCATCATTGGCAAAGTAAACTGTGACTCTAAGAATGTAATTTATCAAATTAATTGTAAATTTTGAAACAATCAGTACATTGGGCAAACATATAACCACCTAAGAGTCAGAATAACAGGGCACAGATTTGATATTTTTCATTAACACAAGGAGAAGCCATTGGCCAAACATGCTGCTGATCACAAAAAAGACAAAATGGAAGAGTGTTATGATCTTAAAGGAATTAATGTCTTCCCTTGTCCTGAAGAAAATTTAAATAGATTAAATTAAAAAAATCTTGGAACAAGCCCATCAGTTACTTCTAAAATCTAAATACCCAAATGATTTAAATTTAAGATAAAACCAACTTTTCCATTTTCCTTCTGTGCCATTAATGATATAACAACTGGGTCTTTGAATGTTTTAGTTGTGTATTTACATTTTTGGTTATTTTCTTCCTATTTGTTGTGTTTCTTGTTCTTTTGATATTTATATTTTGCTTCCTGACTGAAGATGTAGGTATCAAATCCCGCGAAATATAGAAGCTTTATATCTGTTTTCATTTAAATAATACTATATATATATATAGATCAGCTTTTAGTTATAAAACATTTGTGTTTGAGTACATTCAATATACTCTTTTATAAATAAAAGATATTCTCCAAATACTTTGGAAGATGCAGTGGTGTAGCTTGGACTTTGCTTTGGTGGGGGATGAATTTGATTGAAGCGCAAACCACCCACCCTAGGGGGACATGGAGTAAATCTTAATTTGAATACATTAGACGAATGGGTCATTTTTCACTTTTTTTACCTACTGCAGAGATCCACACATATACTTGGGTCTCAAAAGGTACCTCATTTGAACTCTTGTAACACATTATTAAAGCCATTGTGTTTTCTTAGTGAGTTTAAAAAAATACCAAAGTAACCTAATAATATATCATTATTTTTCAATTTCATTCATTGTATTTTATATGATTATTTTAAAATATGTGAATTTCAATTCATTTAAGAAATATTTTTTATTATGTTTCTAACTTTGAATAAAATTGTTCAGTTTACTTTGATCACCTATACTGAAAGTATAGGTTGATGAGTGGATTTAGAATTTAAATTGGTATTTGCAAATATGAGCAGTCTCAAAGTTTAATTTGTATGGAACTGTGTATATCTATGATATGCGAAAACAACTTGAATAGAGACTTTGTGTTTAAAATTAAAATGTTGGAATGGAACACATAGAACTGGAACTATCCCACAGAACTAGTTCCAGTTCCGGACCAGCCTGGCACAACTCTAATAAGATCTGGTGGTTACGATTACACATGTGATTATATGAGCACACCTTTAATTTCAATTAAGCCAAATCAAGAAGCATATATTATAAAAAGTAAGACTTCCAACTGATGTTCCAATCATTGATGATGAAAAAAATTAATTTTTCTTTAATGTGATAACATTCGTAACTTAGTAAAGACTTGAGTTTGTAGTATTTGGCAACTGATCTAATTCATTATCTAAATCCTGCTGCTCTCTTTTTAAACTAAACACTCCCTAAAATATATTGAGTGTTTATTGTCAGATCATGTCACTTATCATATTGTCACAAATATCATCTGGCCTGAATGCTCTTGGTTAGATGATATTTTCACTTTAGAAACGCTACTTTTGGAATCTCATTATGGAGTCTAAAACAAAAACTATAGATAAGCTGCTTTGAAAGCGACCTGTTACGTGAACAGTGTGGGGGGAGTGAGAGAGAAATGTGGAGAGAGAGAAGAAGCGCGGACTCATTTCTCCCTCCAAATTCCTTACCAACCACTCCTCAATCACCACTTTGCCACTCGTAGGGTATGTGTTACATAACAGCTGTTTTACAAACCCAGTATTAATAACAACAGCTGTTAACAAAATATTAAAAAAAAATACGTCTCAATTATACGAACATAAATAGATGCAATGGACTATTCTTAACGTAAATAATATTTGCTGTTCCATAACGAGATAAACAAAACATAGCATGATGCTCCAAAACACCAACGCAGGGAAGCAAAGCACTCGGTTCCCACTAGTGTCTTGTAAAGGAAATAGATCGAGCACTGAAAGAGGAGGTGGCCGTAGTGTGGTCGAGCTCCTGCTCCCCCCCCCCTATGCACAAGAAATCTTCGCGCAGGTCGCTTTCAAAGCGGCTCATCAGTAGACTCAATTGCAAAAATTACAATCATTTATGAGTTGGTTTTGATTGCAATACTACAAACCAGTCATGATATCAAGAGAAGTTTATTGTTTGTTTTAAAAATTTGTCAAATTAAGTTTAGTTATTTTCATCATTTACGAGTGACTTAAAGGAAATAGAATTTTTAATTGCACCAAGTGGATTGATGATGAAGAAAAGTTGTTGGTACAGTATAACCAATATTTATCACATTTAGTCAATTTGACTTTTTCAACTTGCAATATAGAGTAAATAAATTTCTATTTATAGGTGCAATTATTATTTAAATAATTCAGTGTTACTGACATTTACTGGTGAAAGATTGTTCTCAACAAAGAAACGGGCCAAGAACATTTTAAGAAACAAAATGGGGCCTTATCTCTGTTCACCACAAAAAACTATCGGTTGTCTGAAACTCCTACCCAAAAGTTTTTCCTGGCTACGTTCTTGGTTGGCATCACAACCTGTTTTTAGTGCCATATTTAAACTATTGAGAAGCCGCCAAGAATCAAGTGACAATTGCAAATATACAATATTTAGTTTGAAACTAAGTATGGTACGCAATTATTCTTTGTATAGAAAAAGCTTACAATTGTGACAAATCAAGGACAATTGGGCATATTTATTACAATTTATTGTAAAAATTACGATATTCATTTAAAAGAAACATTTTTACAGAATTACATAGGAAATTACTTTAGCGACAACAGTGTTATTTTGAACTAACTTAATTCCTTTTAAAAAACTAAATTACAAATTTCATTGAAAATTGCGTCAAGACTCAAAACTACCAAATTTATTAACATATCTACAATTTTCCTTATAAAACACATTCAAGAACACAACAGATTGAATAAAATAAAATCAGATAAAAGCTTGAAAGAGGAGTTTTAAATAAATCATAGGTTATGTTAACAAATTTTTATTCTGTTATTTCAAGCAATGCTACTCGCATTGGAGGCTATCCTAGGCCAGAGATCTGCACACTCTTTGGCCACAGGTCCGGTTATAGCGCTGCCCTTCATCTCGCCTTTGTTGTTCACTATAACGCCTGCATTGTCCTCGAAGTATATGAACACACCATCCTTCCTCCGGAACGGTTTCCGCTGCCGGATCACCACTGCCGGCATCACCTGTACACACACAATACCATACTTAATCCCCAAAAATTCTTACTGTTTACCTTAAATAAGCTTAGAAATCATTAGTTTTTCTTATGAAACACTATTCAAATAATAATACATAACTAGTTATATAACCAACTGACTGTATCAAACAGACCCTTATATTTGTCTAGTATTTTATTCAATACTTTTACAGGAATAAAAATTGTCAGCTAAAATTTTAAAGGAACGAGTGAGATAAGAATTGAATAGGGGCTTGTTTAACATGGAAAATATGAGTAAAGTAAATACCTCTTTAACTTCAACTGGTATAAAATAAAAACAATAAAAACTACTGGAGAAGACTTGGAAAATTTTAGATACAATTCACAGTAAATTATTCCCAAAGTCTTAAATTTTACTTAAACGTTTTCTTAACATAATATACAGTACTACAGTCATCTTTTTGTATTTATTTTTTTAAAGCATCAAGTCTCTGGTACAGAAGTACCAGTGGTGTGACAAACTTTGCATTTTGCCAACATCCTCAATTTTTAACTCTAATTATAAAAAAAGAATACATTGACTTTTGAAAATTCTTTATATTTTAAGAAATTTTAAATTCAAATAGTCCAATTTATATTTTGATTAATTTTAAATAAGTTAACAACTGTACTAATCATTGATTTTACTGTGAAACTATTAACAAATAAAGCCTAACTACCCGCAAGAACTGTAGTTATTCCAAAGATTGTATCAAATATTTTTCACAACTAAATAAACTGTTGTGCCTTTTATTGTGTGACCTCAATTGTAAATTAAACACTTTTAATTCATGTCAATTTTTCCAGTCAAAAACCCTCAATCTTGTTTGCCAACTGTACTTATTACTCATCAAGGAACCAATTTAGCCATTAAGTTGGTTTTTAGTTGTAACTGAAAATCTGATTGTCAAAACTCCAATAAACTATTAATCAATAACTTAATATTTTAACAACAATTTCATATTAACGTCTACAAGCATATTTCATTGGTAACCTATATAAAAAAAATAAACGCATGGTAAGAGAACCATTATTATTTTGTAGTGGTATACTTTTTTGTATTACTTTATGGAGCCGTTCTGTTTCTTTGACAAAAATAAGTGTACCAGTTACAAGCATATTGTAGATATGACTAATTCAAAGGAGCTTCATAACAAAGAGCTCAGCGCATGATAATGGAAGTAATATATATTAATTTATACTGTATGTTGTGTACTTTCACATGGTATATGTGTCTTTATGGAGCTGTTAAGAATTTATAACGAAAAAAGGAGATTATTAACAATTACAAGAAAATCTATTATTACAAACCTATTGTTAGAGCCTCATAACAATAACTCTGTTACCAAAAAGTTAATTATCATGAGCTCTTTAGTCCCATCCTCCAGAAATGCTGAAGGTTACTATAAATGTATTTTATATTCTGTTTGAACAAGAAACTTAGAAAATTACTCCTAGCCCTTTAAGGATCTTTGCGTTGTTTCCGAGTGACAGAATATTCTGGATGGATAAAGTTGGGGGTACAGGCCGCCTCCTGTCGAGATCCATGAGGAACAATTTATGGCACTAATCTTAAGGCGGAAGAATGGAGAGCATGTTCTGAACCAGTCTCTCCAGTCAAAGCAGACAGGGAGTGGCAGTTTACTAAGGATCTTGCACTTACAGAACGAACACCACCAACTCCAAGAGTCATCTCCCACAGTAGACTAGACCTATCAAACTACCCTTGCAACCCAGAATCTTGACATAGTGATGAATGAATGAATTAAAAAAGCTGTTTTGAAAGATGACAGCTGTTGAGTTCACACCAAGATCATATAGTCATCAGCTTCTTCGGTAAAAGAATTATATTTCAATATATATTCCTGTAAAAGTGAATACATTAGGCTAATATAAAGTTTAGAATCTTCAGATGAATGATTGAACTTTGATGAACATTAACTCATTGACCGCAATGAGCCATAGTGACAAGGTGTATGGTGTACCTTGATCGCCACGGGTTAGTAGTTTTATTGTTTCCAACAGTCAAAACGTTGGTCAAGGGACACCATTTTCTAACAACACAAGATGTTCAAAAATATGTGACGAGGGTCTTGGAGGATATTACAGAAGAAGATGAGTTCCAGAAATGTTACTATCAGTGGCAGAAGCACTGGAAAAAGTGTGTGCAATCAGAGGGGAACTACTTTGAAGGGGAACACACTGAACTTGATTAAAACTGTAATCAATTTTTTTCACATAATTCTCATTACTTTATTGTCGGACCTTGTATTATATTAATCATAACATATATATTTAATTTTTTTATATTGAACTGATAGTAACAAAAACTTGCACTGTTCACAAAAAATTTTCTTATCTAAAATGTTCAGCTCAAATTGACTTAGCTTTTACTTAAGCAAGTTTTACTTAAAAATCTAAAACTCTATACATAATATTTTCTTGAAATTGGACTTGCTCTTCAGCTAATTTGTCTTTCAGAGAAAAAAGTCAAACAATATAAAATCGTACCGTATACTTTTGTTATACAATTATTTTATTTTTTAGTCATAAAACACATTTTATTTAACCCTTATAAGGCCGACGGCTACAATAGGTAGCCGTCCATTATTTCCGGTTTACTGCCCAGTAAACTTTCCAAATGCCACCAACCATGATATTTTCTTGTTTGGGGTTAGATGGGCTTCATGAGTAAACACAAACACTGCAGTTTCTTACATAATTTCTATTATTATACATCTATGCATTTCGATGAAATCGTCTGTCTTACTACAACGGCGTTGTGGTGCATAGGTTAAAGTTGTTGTGGTTATATTTTGTTGATGTAATTCAGTAATTATGTGCAATGTTATAGGTATTTCTGAGTATTTGCAGTGAACTATTAAGTGTAAATAATATGTACAAAAGAATGAGAGGCAAATCACCTACAAGTGAAAACACTTTAGTAAACAATTTACTTGCTAGTGGTACAGGTGTTCAGTTTGTTGACGGTGTTGGAGATTTAGGATTTGGGAATTTATTGTCCAAAAAATGTAAATATGCCTAATAATAATAATTTTAAAACTTTTTAATTACTAACAATGTTTTGTGTTTATTTTGTATGGATTCCTGTGAGTTCTGTGAAGAAAAATTATATAAACTGAAGACTCGACTAGCTTTTCTACAATTTTCACAAATAAGCCGCAGTTGCAGATTTTGAATAATTTGTGCCTACTTCATTTATGTTATTGGAAAGCACTTGAAAATTGGCATGTTTGTTGTAAATAATATGTAGTTTTAGAAAATATGTTCCTTGGGTGCAAAACAATCTTTTGTATTTTTTATGAGGTGTTAAAACCAAAAAAAGTAAATTACGCTTCCAAATTTTACATACAAACATGTATGTAAAAAATATTTTTAATTTTACATGACCAACCTTATAGTTTCCTGTCTAAGCCTATAATTTTATAAACAAATTAAAAAAAGAATTATCAGTTTTTACTAAGCAATGTGGAAGTTACAGCTTATTTACTAAAACTATGCAAAAAGGAACTAAAATAGCCTGGCCTTCAAGGTACCTGAGGCATAGGTACAATATCAGGAGCTGGCCTTTGAGACTAGTGCAATTCAATTGGTCATTGGCCTTAAAAGGGTTAATTACTAAATAATGAAATCAATATAATTATTAATTATAAAATAATGGGATAAAAAACAAACATGACTAGTAGGATACGCACAGAAACAAAATAGTCTACAAGATGTTTCAAAAATCCAACTTATGTGAAATTTAGTGAACAAAATTTGGTAAACCGTCCTACCCAACAGCATATTACCCTATCGCTCTACTTGAAAATCAAACACCTTACCTTACAACTATGTCCAAAAGCCAAACACTACTCAAGAGCCATTAGCCCTACAAGAGAGCTTACCAGCCTATTAAAGAGGAATTTTCTCCCTTGAGGGGGTGAATGTATACTTTTAGCTTTTTAGGCCTTTATTCACTTTTGTTTTATTAGTATTACAGTAATTTTTTAAAATCTGGAGGCCACTATTTTAAGAGCAGTTTCTCTTACTGAAGACTTAAAAATACTTTATTATTTTAATAATGTCTTTGTAAAGAACAGACTGAATTATTATGAAAATTACAAGTCATTTTGACAACTGGTTCTTGTTTTCTGCCTCCTGTAGGCAACTCTGTCCCTATCTACTATTAATTATTAGGCTATGTATACATACATATTATAAATATAAAAAGTTCCAAGATGACATTTACGAGTGCTGATATGATTTCAGCATGAATTTAGGTACTATCTCAAAGGATGTTTTTCTGTTTTCACCAGAAGTGCGGGATGGTACAGACGTCTGGGCATGATCTGAGGTTGGGAAAGTACCATCCACGTTTCTTAAAAAAAGATCCCTTGAGATAAATACCAAAATTCAAGTTCATATCATGTGAGCACTAGTAAAGGCAATCACATGATATTAGTGTACTAGTAACGTAATCTAAACCTACTTATCTAAGTAATAACAACAAAAATTAGGAACAGAGTACTTTTGCCGACATTGCTTACTTCCGAGAGGCAGAAAACAATAACCGATAATCATGACGTCATTTTCACAGTAAATCAAATAGTCTGTTATTTCTAGTAATGTAGTTCTTTGAAGGGGTAGGGTACGATAAGCGGACCCGGTTTTTTATATCAAAGAATGTAATCATTGATACCTAATATTTGCATCTCAAATCCTAGACTATCAATCGATATAAAAGTATCTTCAGTCCTCAATAACAATCATATATTTTAAATTAAAATACGAATTTAATATTTACAGTGATCAAACAAATTATTATAACCAAAATTAGGAAAACTGAAGACGGCCATATTTGCTCCTTTCACAGTTACAGTTGTTTCTTTCCCACAAATTTCACATAATGGGTTTTTCGGTACGAGTCCCACATGTTGAAGTCACGAAAAAATGGGTACTTTGGGATTATACCGACCACACCAGTATGAAGAACAAAATAATATAAATTTATAGAAACAAACATGATAGAACGAAAAAACAACTCTTTAATTACAAAATTACAAGCATTTCCAGGTATTGTGATCGGTATTGTTGTTGCTGTTATCTTATCTTTCTCGAAAATCCCAATCACGGCAGGCCCCGCGGCATCACATGATTATTTAAGTTTTTTGCACGGTACATAATTGCCTTTCCATTACAATTCAATTTATATTACTGATCAGTCCCTCTAGAATTTGATATTTTACTGATAGGTACTATCTCGAGGGATGTGTTTCTTTCGTTGACATCAGCGCGCCGCAGCACCAAAGGTGCTGCCGAAGCCCACGCTGATGGCCGGAGGCACTCGCATTTTGGGTGGCAGAGTGTGATCAAGAATAAAAACAAGTTTTGAGTGTTTTTTTCAGTAAAGAGTTTAGTTTTAGTTTGGTAATGTTTGTTTTTGAAGAAATGTAGGGGTAAAACACGGAAGTACAACAAAGCGACGCACCAGCTGAACGGGCGGCGAGACTCTGCAATCACATTATCTACTAGACCGCTCGACTTTGACCTCTGTCTGAGGATGGGGAGGGGTTTGCGATAAAACAATTCCTGTTTTATATTGACGAAATATTGTTCTACGCTAATCTAGTAATCAGTAGAAGCAAAATGTCAAATAACGATTCATGTCTGGGTGTGGTCGGTATAATCCCAAAGTACCAAAAAATGTATCATCTTTCAAAGCAATGTCGTGTAGTTTTCTAAAATTGACTGCCGTTTTTAATAATCAAATGTTACTTATATAAAATTGAAATATTACATTACGAGTATTATTTGAAAGTGTTTACAGCTGTTGATACAGATTATTAAAAGTTAATTGTTCAAAATAATTGAACATATCGATTGATTATATCGATGGTTTGATTAAGTAATATAGTTTGCCAATTTCGATATAAAAACCCGCTTATCATACCCTACCCCTTTGAAGTCTATGGTAAAAAAAACTGTTCCAAAAATAGTGCCCCCTTCCTTGTGGATAACACCAAATTACCAGTATAACTACACTAGTTAGGCCTACTTGTTAAGCACTTTCCATTTGGAAAATTAAGGTCAAGTACGTCTTAGAAACTAGCACAGTACTAGGAAAGTTATGCGATTTAACCTAATAGGTAAGACTGCATAGAAGAGTAGATGGTGCTTAATTTAAACTGTTATGACCACAGAACACTCAGATAAGCTATGGGGAGCAGATAATATTAAAAATCGTAAATAACAAACAACATAGATAAATGTAACCACAAATTTACATTTCAATGGCCTATTAAAACTAGGCCTAAGTTACTTGTCATTTCCACTCCATGCTGCCATATAATATATATTTATTCAGGAGGGTGAGCAGAATGTTAATAAGGTTGAAATTTTGTTTGGCTATTGCCGCTGTTAACCACCCTGAAACTCAAATGATGTTTCTGCCAGTTCAAGGGTTATGGCTAATATGATAGTCTATTTCCCGAAAACCGGACTTGCGAGACAAATTAATAAATTTAGTAAAGCACAAGGCTATCTATCCAGTCTATAAACTAGGCTAATAAGATTAAATTGTCAAAATTTGGCCTTTCAATCTGGAATACTACACATGTTCAAAAGTTTAACCATGTGACACACAGGATAGTTTCTAGGTTAAGCATAGGACACTTACCTTTTTCCTGAGCTCAGGCTTTCCCTTCTTGACAGTTGCAACAATCATATCACCGGACCCTGCAGCTGGAAGCCTATTTAGGCGACCTTTAATTCCCTGAACAGCAATTACATATAGATTTTTCGCTCCAGTATTATCAGCACAATTTATGACTGCACCGACAGGGAGACCAAGAGATATACGGAACTTGGCTCCCGCAGAACCACCACGTCCTCGTTTGGACATTCTTAAACAGTTGAAACTTTATAAAATAATTCTATAATCAAACAAAATACTTATTACAATTACTAATACAATGCAACTTCGAGAATCAGAACCACAACGTGCACATCTCTAAGCCCACGATCTAACAAAATGGAAGAGAGCGGAAAAGCCAGGTGAGCCAACAATGACAGTTGAAATAACTGCGGAATACAAACTGTATAAATTAATTTATATGTTGTTCTCTAAATATATAAGCAACCACCAGTTTTGTAAAAAATAGTGAATATATAAACTTAAAAATTCTGATTATAAAATTTGAACTTAAATATAAATAATGACAATTGCAAAGAATCAAAACAACAGCCTTGATATTATCAATCAATTACTACATAAAACTATATAGAATCACACATTTTCGTTCCTTTCAGTTTTTGCCCCTCCAAAAAATATAGTGTACTAGCAGTTACCCGTGGCTTAGCACGCTATTTCCTACTGAAACACTGGGACATTGTGGATATATTGCTCTGAAATGTCATTCTAAGCTACAACGGTTTAAGTAAGTTGGATCATATTAGACGAACATATTATGTCAAAACACAACTAATACCTATAAGTATACTGGTCTTAAAAACTGCAGTAAAATTGGACGGTAACTTTGTATTTTATATCTTCATTACACTACTAACCAAGTGCTACACTATTAATGTTTGCTAAAATGTACGATTAAAAATAGTTTTACTAAAACTTTCAATTTTATTATTTCGAGTATAGGTTGAATTTATAAGAAGAGTTGTAACTTTCAAGCTTACTCTGTGGCTTAATAAGAGTACACACATTTACAATTTATTTATTTATTTATTTACATACGGTATACACCATTTCACATTTGTTATAGGTATTGAGAAAATACAAGAGGCTTGATATAAACAACTTACATAAATAGTTTACATGCATACATGCTAAAGCAAACAGAAGCAAAAAAATAAGCAAAACAAGTGCCAAATAACATCAACATCGTGAGTAAAAAGAAAAATTACAACAGCAATATAGTTCATAAACAAGTGCAACATGAAGGTGGAACCGTAAAAAAGACTTAATTAAAGTACCGGTAGCGTATAAAATATAGAGTTACTTATATACTACTGAGACATACATATGCATATGAACAAATACAATACGAAAGAAAAAAATAAAGATTAGCGTAGCCTATGTTCATTGATATATATAAAAAAAATCACAAGAAACCATTTCCATTTAGCAAAATATAAAACATGCTACAATACATGCAAATTTTGATGCTATTATAATAATATATTTAATTACAATTGTAATTAAAGATGATAGTTTTGTCGTAATACAATGTTTACATTTAACTGGTCCTTTCAGTTAATCATCACATGTGATTGTATCGATGAATTTCTTACACGAATGTTTACACTTTAGAGGCCAGTGGGGTGAGGCCTGAGGTCGGAGGGAAAAATCCATCCTTAGTGAGTCGTTAGGGCACAAAATAAACCTATGCAGAAAATGTAATGTCTATCTTTAATCATTTTTGCTAAGTGTTGATGAGTCAGTCAGTCAGATCATCTTTATATATATATATATATATATATATATATATATATATATATATATATATATATATTACAAAAGGCAAATCATACGTAAAATTAGTTAGGAATTTGTTGTGGAGAACAACATTTCTGAGCCAATTTCTGAGCCCTGTATTGAAAAATAATTACCATATTCTAATTTTATTCATGGGGAACAAAACATAACTACTTGTGCAGTGCCACTTTCTGGACACATTGTTGTCACCAGACATTTAAACCCCTGCATCTGCCAAGTCACCAACTGTTGACTGATCGAGGGCCTGCACGGAGATCTTCCAAGCGAGTACATATTACTGGCGGCCGAAATTACTTTTTATAACATATCAATTATTTGAACGAAAAAACACTTAAACCACTTAAACTATCTTGGCGTCCAATCTAATTATATTTATTATTTGTCAAAATTACGTAATACATAAAAAGAGATAAGTTTAAACAGTATGATACGTAAGCGCTCGAGGACAGTTTAAAAAGTTCTTATGAAAGATATTTTTAACGTATATATTGGCAGTTGGTAGATTTGGCGTCTGCCCTTTCATGTGTTACTTGAATAGTAATGTTGCAAAAAATGTACGATGAAACTACTAAGTTTGGTTGCAATAAAACTTAGAAAACCCTAAATATAGGCTTTATTTATCTTACAATTCAGCTTTATTCAAACAAAGATTGGAGAATCTAAACAAAAACTCAAAACAAAATAACACGTGACAGATATAAATATGGTCTATCACATCCCTCCCCTTCAGATAATCATGTAATCGTGTAATGTTTGTGGGGATGTCTTAACACGGTTAGAGCGCCTACATTCAGTCGCTATAGGAGCTGAAGGTCCAGGGAAATCTTTTCGTAAGCTTCAAAGTTATCTTCATCAGGTAGAGATGGTTGTTTGGATGACTGTTTCCATTTTTGGATGATCTCCACTTCCTACTTGGGCGCTAGATGGCGAGTAGAAACAGTGGTTTCTCTACAACCAGGAAAGCGGAAGTGAACCTTTGAAGGGATGCATTCAATCAGAGTGACTTCATGTTCAACCAGAGGATATTTGTTTCCTCTAACATGACGTTTTAATACCACTGAGCCAGGATGGCATAAACAAACAGGAATCAACTGACTTTGAGTTGAACGTCTGTTGTAGATATTCGTTCGTGAGGGATCACGTTAGAGGTGGACGCCGAAGAGAACGAATAGAATGTAACGGATCTGGAGATAAAGATTGCTATTGATACATCTTAAGTCCTGTTGACCTTGAGGTCAAATTTATTGTTGTCCATGTGAGCTCATTGTATCATTCGACTTGACCATTGCATTGAGGATTGTAAGGTGTTATACGATTTGGACCCTCTCCGTGAGATGTTAGAAACAATTTGATCTATTGGGATATGAAACCTCAGTCAGAATGAACGTAAGTTGGTGCATCGAACAGAGTGAAAGGTTAGGTTAGACGTCGTGTTACTGTTACAGATATCATATTAGCACATGGAACCTCGAGAATACTTATCGAGTATGGCAGTTGTTCAAGCACTGTTATAGTATTTATCAAATATGTATGAACCTGTATTTTACTTGAAGGTGACAGATTGCAGATCAGTTTCAACCATGAAGAATCGTCCAGTAAAAATTGTCTCTATTTACGTACAGTTTCCATTACGGTATATGTCTCTTTCTACACAGCAGAATGTCTTTGTTGACTATGACTCAAAGATCTGAGACAAAGTGCAACAAGACGATTGGATTGCTAAAGAGGACCCCCAACTGCATAATCGTAAATGTTGGTTTTAATCGTAAAGGGTTCTAGATCATCAATGATTTTATTTACCGATTTAGATATTTAAATTTCTTGGAAACCACCACTTCCAGTGCACCCGCAGAGAAAGTGTTATAGTAGGTTAACATATGTATTTTCCCAGAAAAATCAGTTACCCATTTAGCGTAACGTGTAAAGATGCATTGGCGCAACGATTTTGAATCAAATGGTAAAGGAAGTCTAAGAAGTGGTCTCAGACGTTTGGATCAGGTCTGATCATCTTATGAATAACTGTATAGATAAGTAAGTGACTGATTCAAAGAGAATTGTCTTTTTAATTCATTGACAATTAAAATTCACTTCTTTGTAACGGCACGAAACTGCTTTAGATTCTTATCATGTTCTTCTTTGTTCCGACTACAAACGACGACATTATCTAGATTTGCAAATGTAGATCACTCCTCGATTGTTTCTAATTAAACTATCAGTAACTCGTTGGAAACTTGAGACCCTACTTGTGAGTCCAAAGTGACTCAACAAACCTTATATAAATTCCCACATGCTTCAAAAACAGTGTAGGCTTTATCCTGGTATGGTATAAAAATTTAGTGACGCACTTTTTAAATCAATCTTACAGGATAAACTTTACCGGGATATATTTGTAATGATATCATAGTTTGTTTTAGAGTATAAGCATCAAATAGAGTATATTCGTTAATAGTCTAAGGGTAATCTATTACCAACCTTTCCTGTGTCCATCATTAATGTGACCAGTACTTGTGATCGCCATGGAGATTTGCTTCGTTCTATAATTCTTTCTTTCAATAGTCAGCCTGTCTACCTCGTCTTTAATCAACTCCTTATCACTTTTATAACAAGAACGAGACTTGGCAGTTATCGGCTTACAGTCAACAAAGAGC
This sequence comes from Homalodisca vitripennis, assembly GCF_021130785.1. Taxonomy (NCBI): domain Eukaryota; kingdom Metazoa; phylum Arthropoda; class Insecta; order Hemiptera; family Cicadellidae; genus Homalodisca; species Homalodisca vitripennis. The sequence goes on from NC_060213.1 coordinate 135,285,484, forward strand.
TGTATAAGAGCTGTTCGGCTGGAGGGACTACCGTTGCTGCAAGACCACACACTTTAAGACTTTCCTTTCATACCTCCGTCAACTGTTACAGGTGGATGTTGCTTTAACATATTACGTCAAATACTAATGTCAACACAAAAAGATCCGGTAAAATGAGTGATCTTTAAATCTGTCGCACAGTAACCCTGCGTTCGAGAATACAAAGCTGTTGATGTTATTGCAACTAGTTCCTGACTTAGATAAACTTTGATTTGGAAACTTTTACATTAGTTCTACTTACAAATTAAGCAGAATTACCATTGTATATTAATGCAAATGCCTTCTTCTCTCTCAAAGTAATATCAACTTTAGCTCTAGGTAAACAACATATAAAATGATGGTACGTGTTGTAGCTACCAAGAGCAGATTTGTCTTTTAATGTCCCCTTTTATTACACTTTGCCATTTGGGGTACAACCCCATGAGAAAGCAGTTTGTAAGTCTAAGGACATGTTTTCTAGTAAATCAACAGGAATTTAACTCGATGACAAATGGTTGGCAGGTGTTCTGTACTATTCAATGATATTTTGTTATTCATTAGCCTAATGAAAAATCTATTTCATAACCTAAAATAAAATACTTTAAATTTGTGTCAAGTTTAATCCTTTTTTTTAGTAAGCTGTTACACAGAAAATGCCATTGAAGATGATGTTGAACGATTCATCGAGTAGATTAATTTTGACGTTGAGATAGCATAGAACTGATAAAGATTTTAAACACCGAATCAAAATACAATACGTGTTAGCTTTACTTTTTGTTTTGTTTTTAATTTTATATTTATTTGTCAATATTAAGTGTGCGGAGACCATCCTCATTGGATAAAGATCAGAAACCTGTGTTGATTGGTAAAAATTATCAACATTGTCCCATTATAGTGCCATTACCCAAATATTTAGCTTACTAATGTTTGAATAAATATTTTTCTTGCTAATGAACTATAACCCAAGAACTGTCAATAGTAAACCTCTATACTGGCAAGGTATTTTTGTTGTTTTTGTAAGGTAAATTTGGAATATTTATAAAGGTTGCATACTTATCCCATCATATTCCATACGGCGTTATTCACAAAGTAATTTTCTTTGATTTTAGATAATGAGTATAATTATTTGTAACCATTACAGTACTCTCCTATATGTAGAACAACCAAAATGTTTGTCGTTAAACTACAATTCCAAGTTTAGCCCTTGTAAAAAATATATATAACATTTCGTATATAAAGTTTATTACCATAAGCGTTTGCCGGGCTCATGATTTGGAAAAAGAGGGACCCGGGTCCTCCCCCGGAAAATCTTTCAACATTGTACTCAAAATAATAAATTTTGAAGCTTGTTGACAGTTGTTTTTAAACATAGAACTCTTTAAACTACTGCACTATTTTGCAGTGGGCTATTGTAGAATACACCATTCAAGTGATGACAAGGAGAGGCGGTAGGAAATAGAATATAGAGGAACAACGCATTGAAACATAACAATATAAATAATACTTAAACCCCGGCATCGGCGAGCTGATTAAGGGGAGTCGGATTACCCTATCTTTCCCATGTTAAATAGTACAACTTTATGTACCATTTTCTAAGAAACCGTTACAGATAAAAACTTAAACCTTTTTTTATTTTATTATGCATATATTGTTGTACATTTAAGGCACAACATTTTAAGGTATCATATATTTAAGTAATTTTATTAAATTTTTATATTTTAGCATAAAAAATTTAAAAAAGTTACTGTTTGAACGTATGTAACTTGGAACTGAAAATAATAAATGTAATTTCCTGTGCCTTAAATTTGTATTTATATATGGCAATCAAAACAAAAAAAGTAGGGCAATATCTTTTTTGGTTTAGGAGATAAAGGTACATTTGTGTAAAAAAACACCGTTTTCCGGAAAACGCATTTAAAGTCAAAACGCAGGTTATCATATGACAATAACTCACCCTAGTGCATTCCAGCTCCATATGCAGGGTTGTCAGGGTCTGCCTGCTGTTCATAATGGTCCTCTAGTTTCCTTTTAGCTGAGGTCAATTCCCGACGACACTTTTTCTCTATGTCTTCTATTGCTTTATCGGCTTTCCAAATCCTAGTATTGTCCAATCGCGTCATCACTTTCACACAGTTTCTCCCTGGTCTAATGTTTAGCTTACTCAAAATTCTACACTTAGCAATGTTTCCATCGTTATAACAAGCTACAGCATCATAAGCTCCAAATTCTAAAGTGGTTTTCATTATAAATGTAGTTTTGGGGAGCCTTGACCAGATTCGCACGGGTTTTGAGTGCCCCCATGTAAACATTTAGATAGGAGACTTGTTTGGCATAAGTCTCTGAAAATTGGTTTTATGGACTCTATTTACAAATGACTCCATTTTGCTCACAGTTTACAAAAAGCTGTATATATAATAATGTATAATGTTGTACCATAAGTTTCTTCAAACAGCTGGTGACTGCCGACCGACCCCACTAAAAGTTGAGTGCGCGCATTTATAAAAATGCCAATACAAACTGTTCTAGATGTCAGAACTTAATAACTTTGGTGTCAAATGAAACTTGAAAGTCCAAATAATAAGAAACACGCAAAAACTAAAAGCCCAAAAAGTCAATGTTTTTTGTTCTTCCTGTTACATAACCTTGTCTTGTTTGTGTTTATGTTTTGATTGTTTACGTTTTTGTAGATTCTTATGATGCAAACAGGTTTAACTTGTGAAAATGCTTTCACTGATGATAGTGCCCATGTTCTACATGATCACGATTATAATCAGACAGCAGTAATATCTACAGGTATTCCAAACTCCCGAAACTCTGAGGACAAAGAAAGTAATGACGGCATCCACTGGGAAACAGTGACTGGTTCATTCAAAAGACCTAGGAAATTGGTTTCGAACGGTCCCGACATAACGAAGAAATTGTGTTCAAACCCAAGTAGCTTCTCATTAACTACAAATAATCGTTTCGATGCTATTGGAGGGTCAAATACGATGGATGAGAGCACCACATCGACGCCGCCGTCTCATGTTGGCGAGGATAAACCACCTCCGATCTTCGTACCCAACGTTGTAAACGTTAAGAGCATGATAACCGCTATTGAAACTGTTATCCCAAATGACAACTACACATTTAAATGCCTCAGCCAAAACAAATTCAAAGTTAATACAACAACTATTGACGGTTATCGGAAGCTGGTGCACAAACTAAAAGAGTTGCAGGTCACCTTTCATACCTACCAAATCAAACAAGAGAAAGCATATCGCGTGGTTTTAAAAAATATGCACTTTTCCACTGATGTTGCGGACATTAAGATTGCTATTGAATCCTGTGGGTTCCAGGTTCGCAACGTAATGAATATGAGACAGCATAAAACCAAAGCACCTCTTTCAATGTTCTTTGTTGATCTGGAACCAAATCCGTGTAACAAAGATATATTTAATATCGAGTACCTCCTTAATGCAAAAATTACCTTTCAACCACCGCTCAGGAAATCCGAGATCGTTCAGTGTAAGCGATGTCAAAGTTATGGACACACCAAAACGTATTGCTGGCACCCTTGCAGGTGCGTTAAATGTGGCCAGAACCATGACACACGGGCATGTTTGAAATCCAGTGATACCCCACCCACCTGCGCTCTATGTGAGGGGAACCATCCGGCGAACTACAAAGGTTGTTCTGTGTACCGCGAACTTAAACAAAAATCGTTTCCCCCGATCAGACCCAAAGTACCTGAAAGTAAAACTCATGATCAATCACCTCGGGGAGCCCAAGAAGTGGTAAGACCTCCCAGTCCATCCACTGTTCGAATCCTGCCGGGACGATCATATGCACAGGTGGCATCCAACTCGATGTCTGAAGATAACAGTACTCAAAACGCTTTAAGTAAAACACTTAACGACTTTTTCAGCAAATTTGAAAAAATAATGATACAACAGGCTGAACAGATAGGTACTTTATTGAACCTATTGTCTTCCGTCATTTCGAAGCTAAAATGAATAATTTTTATAGAATAGCACTTTGGAACGCCAATGGCTTGAGTAACCATACTCAAGAGAATAAAATATTTCTTGGTCTTCATAAAGTTGATATTATGCTTATCTCCGAAACTCACTTCACAGATATGACACATTTCAAAATTCCTTTTTACTCTCTGTATCACTGTAATCATCCAGATAATACTGCTCATGGTGGTAGTGCGGTATTAGTTAAAAATAGTATAAAACACCATGCCATACCTACTTATAAGTATAATTATATTCAAGCTTCCAGTGTTGTGATTGAAGACTGGTCAGGTCCACTCACGGTATCTTCTGTGTATACCCCTCCTCGTCATAACGTTTCATACCAGCAATACAGCGACTTCTTCAATACCTTGGGTTGTAGATTTATTGCGGGGGGTGACTTTAATGCGAAACACACCATGTGGGGCTCTCGGCTGTGCAATCCCAGAGGCCGTAATCTCCTTAAGACTATCAACGACAATAACTATCAATATGGTTGAAGTGCTCAGATCGTTGACTTGTAATTTTAGGTTAAACCTCTGTGCATACGTCCAGATCAATTACTCTGGTAGTGGTAACTACTTTGTGTATAACTGTTTGTCTAACATCACACTGACCTCTAACTCAAACTAGAAATATTTAATACTTTATATATTTTGTAAATATCTTAACATATAAGCTATTAACTTTGAGCCTGTTTAGGCTGGACCTGTCATGTCGACAGGTTCAGCCTCGCCTATGGAAGCTCATGTCGAGAGCGACATGGAAATACAAAAGGCAGTAAGTACTATTTTGCCCACAGATCATGACTATTCTAACCTAAATCTAAATAACAGGGGAAACAAAAGGCTACAAGAAAATAATGACACAGATGGTTCAGAACAAATTCAATCTACCAATGATTTTAATCCACCATTACTTAAAAAGCCTCACATACAACGTCTCTATAAACCTGAAAATTCAGGGCCTTTTGAGGTAATCATACAGGATAAAAAAAAGAACAAAATAAACCCATTTACAGTAGGAAAAATACTTAAAAAACATCATATGGACATTGACCACATTACACGAGCTGGTAAGAATATATCTGTTATTTGTAAAAACTATATAGCAGCCAATAATTTAGTAAATTCACCACATCTGTTAGAATTTAATGTATTTGTACCCTCAATTAGAGTACACACTCTCGGTGTAGTCTATGCAGAGCCCGAGGTAAGTGAATTAGAAATTTTATCTGAGGCATCGTCAATATACCCAATTATTCAGGCTGAAAGAATCAGACGTAGAGTGAATGGTAATGACCAACTCACTAACACTCATTTTGTTAAAATAACCTTCGAGTCTGAAAAATTACCAGATTTTGTGTACCTTAATTATGTTCGTATGAAGGTAGACCCCTATATGATTAGAGTGAAACAATGTTATCGTTGTTTTGCCTATGGACACGTAGCTAACTCACCTTGTAATAAACCTAGAATATGTAGGGACTGTGCTGGACCCTTCCACACAGATCCTTGTCAGGCTCCCCGCAAGTGTGTTCACTGCGGTGATTCACATAGCAGTAACTCTAAATATTGCCCAGAGTATATAAGGCAAAAAAAATATTAAAGATCGGATGAGTCTCATGAAAGAAGGTTATCATGTGGCAGCACAGTATTTTCCTATTACTTATAAAAAACAAGGTAAACCATCTCGATTACTAGGCCTATCTTATTCACAGGTCGCCCAATTAGACTTCACTGATGATGAAATCTACCCAACACTACCAAGCTCACAGGCATCAACACCTATCAGTCAATTAAATGTAAGTAATAGGTATACACCACTGCTTGCAGTCTCAGAACCAAGTTCATCCCCCCAGCAACCGTTTTCGTCACAATTTAAGGTTAGTAGAACTAGCTATCGTAGGCCCATAAGAAATAGTATTTTATATAAACCTAAAGAAATAAGTAGGCCTATTGTTGATAAAACCAATTCGCCTACCAAACCAGTTCAGGATGATAAACTTAGTGTTCAAGATAAGTCCCACCTCACATCACTCCTAAAAATAAAAATTGAGGAAATCAGAAATAAATTGAACTCTACAAACATTACCAATCTCAAACAAGTTGATGAAATTTTACTAAGCTATTTAAAGACTGGTACAACAGTTCAACAGAAAATAAATTCACCAAATATCAAAATAAAATCTACTCCTGGAACATCGCCAAGCAACAAACAGTTAGGCCTATCTCAACAAACGAAATTAGTTAATAAGAATGGTAACAAATAAACTTAACATAGTACAGTGGAATGCAAGGTCTCTTAAGCCTAAATGGCCTGAGGTCATGCATTTATTTACAAAAAAGGAGATCCACATAGGTATTATCCAAGAATTTTGGTTACAAAAAAATGATAACCTATTAGATAATAATTACATTGTACATAACCTTAACAGACCTGATGGATATGGAGGAACCTCCTTTATTATACATAAGTCAATTTCATATAATGTTGTTACAGAATATAACGATAACTATACACAAATGCAAGCAATACAGGTAAATAATTACAATAGACCTATTATCATTTATAATATTTACTGCACAAATAATAAGATTAGGAATAGTTTTTGGCACGAACTATTTAGCCAAGATAAAGGTTATACTTTGTTATGTGGTGATTTTAATGCCCATCACCCTTATTGGAATTCGAGCAAAGCAAATCACAGAGGTAATATAATTTTCAATGAGTATAATGAATCACAATTCATACTATTAAATAATAAAAACCATACAACATTACCAACCCTTTACCACCAAGCATCTACAATAGATCTGGCCTTCGCCACACCCAATCTTCATGCCTTAGTAGACGTATGGGAGGTAGGTAATGATTCGTTAGGCAGCAATCACCTGCCTATATTCATGCAATTTAATATTAATTCCCTATCTAATGACTTCAATGTACATACAATTTATTTTAATAATAAATGGAACTTTAAAAAGGCAAATTGGTCTCTATATACAGAGACTATTGAAAAATTGACTAATGAACTGCCAGACATCCCATTGGAAAAACAATGGGATGAAATGTATAGAATAATTAAATTAGCAGCAGACAAAGCAATACCAAAGTACAATACAGCAATTAATAGGCCTAAATTTACACCAAAACAATGGTGGAATGAAGCTTGCTCTCAAGCTGTTGCCAGCAGAAGGCTTGCATTTAGTAAATTTAAAAACTGTATGACTGCTCTCAATTATCAAAATTATCAAGCTGCACAAATTAAAGCTAGGGAAGTAATTAGAATAGCTAAAAAACAAGGTTGGGAAAATTTATGTCAAAAAATTAATGACAAAAATAATTCCTCATTTGCATGGAAAATAATTAAAAAACTTAAAACTAATAATAATGCAAATACAATTTCTTCAACCATTGAAGACAACGATCTTTGTGACAAATTCATGTGCCATATAGTTCCGGATTCAGTTCCCATGGAAAGCGAGATAATTATTCCCAGGTACACCTTCTATGAAAATGCTTCTCCTATAGAAACTAATTTTAGTATTAAAGAAATAAATGTAGCCATAGATTTTAAGAGGAAAGATACAACAACACCTGGTTTAGATGGAGTATCTTACAGCATGTTAAGACATTTACCACTCGTTGCTCGATTATATATCCTAAATATATTCAATAATATATGGAATGGAAGTATAGAATTACCAAGTAAGTGGAAACAAAGCAGAATTATAGCTATCTTGAAACCGGAAAAAAAATAAACATTTGGAGACTTCATATAGGCCTATATCGTTAATACCCTGCATACTAAAATTATTTAATAGAATTATTAAAAATAGACTGGAATGGTTTGTTGAAAACTCTAACATTCTACCAAATACCCAATATGGATTTAGGAAAAGAATAGGATGTAATGATTATTTAATTAATTTTGTTTCAGAAATTCAAACTGCACTGACTTACAATGAAACTACTATTGCTGCCTCTTTAGATTTATCAAATGCTTATGATACAGTACACATACCAGAATTAATAGGAAAGCTGAAGTGTTATAATATTCCATGGAAATTTATTTCTCATATTAATTCATGGCTAATCAATAGACAATTAATTTTAATTAGCTCTAAGTCAACTATAACTAGGGTCACAAATAAGGGATTACCGCAAGGTAGTGTTCTAAGTCCCTTGTTGTTCGCACTGTACATAGCTCACATTAATGATTATATTCCTAATTATGTAAAATCACTTCAATTTGCAGATGACATTGTTTTATACTCCTCTGGAAAACATATCGAGACAGTCTACACAAACATGCAACACACTCTCAGCACAGTACAATCAAACTTCAGTCAACTCCATCTGGAATTCAATGCAACCAAAAGTAAGGTAATGATATTCACACGAAAAAAAAAACATTAACACTGATAAACAAATTAGAATTAATAATCAAATAATACCTGTAGTAAGTTCTATTAAACTATTAGGTATGATTATAGACAATAAGTTAGATTTCAAAACTCATATTAATAAATTGTTAAAAATAAGAATCCAAGATGGCTACCTGCCAACAACTACAGTGAAAAGTGTCTCAAGAAACAGCAAAATAGTGATGGTTTTAGGTTGACAACAACAAATAATCTATAATCAACACCTTACCTGGAGTACCGTGAGTCAATTCACTAATAAAACAAACAATTTCAACTAAAGATTAACAAGAAAATATACTTTTAAAAAACACTACTAGCTGACCTACATTTCAAGGGCAGCAATACGTTGAAAATCAGATTTTTACAACTAAGCACTGTTTTAAAACATGAGAATAATGCTCTAAGATAAAAATATTTATTTGCAACACATAAAAAAAGAGAGAAATTTTATATAACATAAAACTGTGACGTCACAAAATAGTTTAACTACATAAGCTAGTGACGTCACTAACACTACTTATAATTCTTCTCAATAACAAGACTGTCTTGTTAGCTAGACTAAGCCACCTGTGAGCCAGGCCGCTGACCTAGATAACAGAGTCAGCATTCCTCTACTCAGCATAACTGCTCACAACTGGCAATAGTGCTATCACAGGCTGTATTATATCTCTCTCCTGATAAAAATGCACAATTACATTTCAAACCTGCCCACACTCTCTGACCACTAAGAGTTTGACAAACTTAGTATAAATAAACAGTTTCTGAATGACATTACCCTATTATTGACCACTAAGAGTCTGACAAACTTAGTATAAATAAACAGTTTCTGAATGACATTACCCTATTGTTGACCACTAAGAGTCTGACAAACTTAGTATAAATAAACAGTTTCTGAATGACATTATCCTATTTTTGACCAATAAGAGTCTGACCTGAGTTACTGAATTTTACATTAGAACCTGAAGATTTTTGACATAAAGAAACAGCCAAACTTTTAAAAACTGATTCAATTTTACATTGGAACAATGACCTCCAAATACCCATGTGGTGCTTGTAGTATTGGAGTAAAGTATTCTGCTATTAAATGTACAGGCCCATGTCACCTGTGGTACCATGCAGGGTGTGTAAATATTACAGACAAGTGCCTCAAGAAATTGTCAAAGGTTGAGATTAACACATGGACCTGCAGAAACTGCTCTGACCTACCAAAATTACCCACAATATCTGTCCTTCAAGACAAGGCTAACCAGTCACTTGACCTAGCACATATAACCTCATCTGGTCCACAAAACAAAACGTCCAATAACTCAATTACAGCCCTGGAAAACAGTCTTATTGAAAATGATCTTTTACAAAACTCAGTTAGTGAAGAGGATAAGCTGACAATGGCTGCTACAATAGGTTCGGCATTACTGGAAGAAAACCGACAATTAAAGGAACAAATATCTATTTTAGAAAGCAAGTTGACAAGTACCCAGTGCAAGCTAGCTAGTAGTGAGGCTAAGATTGAAGAACTGACTGAAGAAGAAGATAAATACAATAGAAGAATTGAATCTCTGACCCAAGAGTTAGCAGAGCTACAAAGTCAAATTCAAAAAGAAAAGCAAAAGAACTTGGAAATCCAAAATATCTTTGAAGACTATGATCAAAAGCAGGAACATCTAATTGAAGACCAATCCATTAAAATAAAAAATCTTGAAACACAAATCTCTCTTCTAAACACAAATGCAATACACCTAAGAGATAGTGGCAAACTGGAAACTAGAAGTAAGGTAGAAACTGAGACTCAAACCGCAGAATGTCTTGCATCACCAGAGACAAAACTTAAAACCCCACCAAACATTGTATTGGAGTTGGCCCAGATGAAATCCAGACAAGATAGTTTGGAGACCACAATTGCACGCCTTAATGATCAGCTTAACTCCCAGCCCAATGTTTCACAAAGACCTGTTCTTCATGAACAGAGTACTCAAACTGCAATAATTCCAACACAGACAACTTCAAGGTACCCAAAATCCACTCCAAAAACATTTGTTAACAGCTCACTTCATAGTACAAGGAAAATTCAACAAAAACAAATTAACCACATGAGTATCTCACTTCAAACAGCAAAATATGCTGCCAGCCAAATAAAAAACCATCCCATTCCTTGTAATAACTTCCAGACATTGGACACTCTTAAGTTCGACACAGCAAACCTACAACCAAAAATTGTTGAAGATAACCTCTTACCTTTAAGTAAAGAGACACCACCCTTGGAGAAAAGACCACCTTACACTGCAACCAAACTTGGGCCCAAAGAAACAATAGAAGAATTTTACAACACAAACATTGAGCAATTTAAAGCTAACTATCTAATAAACCACTCCAATAACAACTCTTCTCCTTCTTTTTTATTGAATGGCAGCCACAGAAAGGAGAGAACTTGACCCCCAACGCAGTAAAGAAGAAGTCATTTAAAAGGGAACTGCTAATACTACATCAAAATGTGCAAGAGGTAAGGAACAAAGTAGACAGATTATCTCATCTACTTCAAGACATTCAACCTGACATAGTCATCTTGAGTGAGCATGGTCTGAAGTCTGAACTCTTAGAGAATACTAAACTCCCAGAATACTCCCTCAAAGCACACTTTTGCAGGAAAGAAACCAGAAAAGGAGGGGTTGCAATATATGTGAAAGACTCACTACAACAAAAAACAGAGCCACTGGAGATATCGCATCATTGCAAGGAACTCGTATGTGAGGTGGCAATGCTCAGAATAGCGGTCGGAAAACAACACCTTTACGTCTCTGGCATATATAGATCTCCAAGCGAAAAGTTGAATGAAGCCTTAGACATTCTTTCTAACATCATCGAAGAAACTAAGGCTGAAAACCACTCAATAATCATTATGGGTGATATAAACGTAAACAGCCTAGTGTCAAATAATGAATCACGAAAACTTGAAGAAACACTGGCCAGCCATAACATGATGAGATTGCCTCTACCCCCAACCAGAATCACTTACAACTCCACCTCCTCCATAGACTGTATATGCTCAAACCTATCTGCATCCAACATCAATGCCACAGTAATACACACAGGCTTGTCAGACCACACCGCACAATTGAGTAAAATATCTCTTGAAGCACAGAAAACAGAAACCTCTAGTCTTATTCAACGACAAATGAAAAAGGACAATCTTGACACTCTAAAAACTTTACTGCACAATGAGGACTGGGCTGGAGTATTTGGAGCCCAAAATGCTGAAGACGCATACAATGCCTTCTTAAATACTCTGGCAATATACATTGATGCAGCTTGCCCTAAAAAGAAAACCAGAAATAAGAAGAAAACAAATTTTAACCATAAAGACGGTGAAGCTCTTACACTGAAAGAAACTTATCTTCAATGCCTTAGAAAGTACCAGACTACAGGAAGTGACCTGCATAAAACAGACACAGCCCTTGCTAAGAAACACTATGACCTTAGACTAAAAATGCTAAAACGCCAGGCATCATCTAACTGTATAAACAGAGCTGACAATAAATCAAAAGCAATCTGGCAAATAGTAAACAGTGAAAGGAAGAGTGCAGAACAAGGCAAAGAGCAGCTGAAACTGAAGATAAATGGAAAAGAAACAACCAATCCAAATGAAATCGCTGAACATTTCAATGAATTCTTCACCAAAGTTGCATAGAAAACGTTGGACATCAATAATCAGCACCAAAAAGGTCAACAGCTAACACTCCATGTAGCAAATTGTAGGCTCAGCCAACTTCACAACACCACTACAGAAGAAGTACAAATTATGATTAAAAGCATGAAGTCTAAAACCTCAGCAGGGCTTGATGAAGTATCATCAAAGTTACTTAAACACTGCAGTGAAGCCCTTACAACCCCCTTGGTCAGTATCATAAATAAGTCAATATCATCGGGACTCTTTCCATCCGCCTTGAAAGTTGCAAAAGTATATCCTAAGCATAAAAGTAACTGCCAAAAGACACCTAGCAACTATAGACCAATTTCACCGATCTCCACCTTTTCCAAAGTAATAGAAAAAGTTGTATTAAAGAGACTGATGGACTACCTTAAACAACAAAACTTGCTAACTAATAGTCAGCATGGGTTTGTGAAAGGCAGATCCACAACAACTGCAATTGCTGAGCTGGCAGAGTTCATTTGCGATCAACTGGAAGCAGGAAAGCTTGTGACTGGCATAATGCTTGACTTCAGCAAAGCCTTTGACTGCCTAGGACACAACCTCATCCTGCAAAAACTTCAAAGCCTGGGTATTAGTGGCTCTGCTTACAGGTGGTTTAAAAGCTATTTGGAAGAACGCACCCAAGTGGTGGAGATAAGACATCATAGCAAAGGGATAATACAAAACATCAGATCCAAACCGTTACCTGTAAGCCGAGGAGTTCCACAAGGATCAGTCCTAGGCCCTGTACTGTTTATCTTATTTACCAATGACATGCCTCATCTTTTAAATGCCTACTGTTCTACTTTAATGTACGCCGACGATACTACTCTTCTGCTCACTGGGAGCTCTGCAGAAGAGCTAGCAATTGACTCATATACTGCACTAAATATGGCATACCAGTACTGCCACTCAAACGACCTAGTAGTCAATATGACCAAGACCAAACAACTAGCATTCGGTAGAAGACGAGATGAAATTGCAGCCCTACCAGAAGTTGACATGCAACCCAAGGCAACATTTCTTGGCGTAACAATTGACGAAACTCTTTCATGGACTCAGCATGTTGACAACCTTTGCAGGAAACTAAACACCAGCCTCTTTGTTATCAAAAGAATTTACCACATTAGTGATTTAATCACTGCAAAGACAACTTATTATGCCCTTTTTGAATCACATCTGAGGTACAGCATTGCTATATGGGGAGGCACCACAGTCACTAACCTACAGAGACTTCTCCTGATACAGAAGAAAGTAATAAGAACTCTTAAAGGCCTAGGACCCAAGGAAAGCTGTCGTGAAGGTTTCAAGGATCTTCGCATCTTGACAGTTGTGGCCCTCTACATCCAGGAAGTGATTATGTTTGCCGACATGAATGAACTCCCTCGGGGAACAGATGTACACCAGTACAACACTCGACATGCTGACAACTACATCCTGCCAGCACACCATCTATCACTGTACGGGAGGAAGCCATCGTACATGGGACGCAAGCTCTACAACCTACAACCTGCTGCCAACCGAGATAAAGGCTCAGAAGGGCAAGAAACTGAAGATGGCACTGAATAGATGGCTGGTGACCAGGCCATTCTACACGCTGGAAGAATATCTACAAGACACATGACCATCTTAGACATCAAGACTGCTCAATTCAACTTATTTATTTTGTAAATTTTAAACTTTAACATTGTATTATTGACGCCAATACATTTCTCTATGAAATTTTGTAAATAAAGAGATTTTGACTTTGACTTTGTTTGTAAAATGCCAAAAAGACGTTGATATAATAAAGTCTGTAGTTTGTGGCACTAACGGTGCAACACCTGAGTTTGCAATGATTATATATAAAAGCTTAATAAGAGCAAAATTAGATTATGGGGCATTTCTTTATGGACATGCATGTAGAAAAGAATTTAAAAAAACTAGATTCAATCCAAAACCAAGCCATAAGAATATCACTAGGTGCTTTTAAAACAACACCAATTATTGCTCTACAAGCAGAAGCCGGTATTCAATCCTTAAGCAACAGAAGGAAGTTTCTATGTGATAAATTTATTTATAAAATCTTAACTCATGAAAATCATCCAGCATACAGAAATTTAATGTTTCTTAAAATGTTGACAGACTGTATGTCATACTGGAAGAAAAAGAATCAGCCACTGTACATACAATCTATATCAAAAATTCATTCCTTAGATTTAAATATATTAAAAAAGGAAAGTTATAAAACCTTTTGGGATTTCAACAATCCAATATTAATGATGACCAACAATATTAAATTTAAGCACAATATAGATAATCCACATACTACAAAAAAGGTAAGCAATAGTACAATTACCAAACAAACCTTTTTGGAACTAATCAATACCAACTATGAACAACATTTGCACTTCTACACTGATGGATCAAAATCCACATTGGGGACAGGTGCAGCTTACTATGTCCCAGAGCTGGACATCACATGTAAGTTTTCATTAGAAAATCAGGTTTCTAGTTACTCAGCTGAACTACTTGCTATTTTAAAAGCAACACAAACCTTTAACTCAATAGAACAACAAGATATAGTAATATTTACTGATTCACAAGCAGCTATACAAGCACTCGATAAAGTCTATAACAGCTATAAAGGAGAAGGCATTCCAGTGAGTATTATCTATGAAGTTATTAAAAGTGGTAAAAATGTAACATTTCAATGGATCCCGGGACACTCAGGTATTTATTGTAATGAATATGTAGATAGCCTAGCCAAAGACTCAATAACGAACGGCAACAAGATAACAAATATTTACATTCCACCAGATGATTTCAAAGCCTACCAACGGAGAAAATCTGCAGCAGAAAATGAACAGGAGTACCAACTATCACAAAAAGCGCAATGGTATAAACAAATTCAGACAACGACTATTCATAATCGATGGTATAGTACTGCAGACTTCAACAGAAGGGAAATGGTAAATATTATTAGATTAAGGTTTGAACATGCCAAGGTAAACGCTAGACTATATGATATTAAAAAAATATTTCACACCATTGTGTCTAAGCTGCACTCAAGCTCAACGCGAAACACTAGACCATGTAATTTTACAATGCCCAGCCTACGAATATGCAAGAGATCGGTGCTTTAAGGTAATTAAAAATTTAACATCAATATCTAATATTAACTTAACGTATTTAATGAAATTAGAAGACATAAAAGTATATAAAGAAATAAATAACTTCCTCATGACCATAAACAAATACATTTAATAATAAATCAACAAAACACAATACATATATGTATCCTGGTTTTGGCCTTTATATCCGTGGTCCATATTTCGGATTAGGAATGCCTGAAGGACCCCTGGCGGGAAGACTCCCCAAATCCTGAATATCTATCTATAGAATCCCATAGTAATCCCGCTATTCATTAACAAACACAAACAATGTAGGTACACAAAACATATATGTCCAATACATTAAACCCAAACTAATAATAATAACTAATTCTTCCCAATTAAATTACCACAGAGGTTTAACAACACAGTAAACCACGAGGCTGCATGGGATTATGCCCGAGCCTTTATTATAAACAGAAAAAAAAACTATCAATATTTTTCTACGGGAGAACCGACTTATTGGCCTACTGATCCCTTAAAAATTCCTGATTTGCTTGATTTCTTCGTGACTAAAGGTATTTCCCAAACGTACACACGTGTAGAATCTTGATTTATCCTCAGACCATTCTCCATTGATCTTCACTTTAAGTTCATCTGCCATTACTACAGAGGGTCCACTGCGGTTAAGTTCTAAATATACTGACTGGGACCAATTTCGATCTCTTCTTGATGAAAACTTGCATTTATACGTTTCCTTGAAGACAAATGGTGAAATAGATGAAGCTGTTGAATTGTTTAACAGGACAGTCCAGAAGTGTGCTTGGCAATCAACGCCGTATCAACGAAATGGGACCACTAATGGCCTGAACTACCCTCTTAGCATCAAGAAAAAGATTGCTCAAAAAAGAAGACTTCGTAGGATTTGGCAAAATTCCATGAAACGTTTGTTATCTAACTTCAATAATGAAAGGTTTCAGGCTTTTACTGCAAGTCTAACTCCTACAGAAGACACGAAATATTCAGTGTGGAAAACTACTAAACACATGACTAGTCCAAGAGTGCCGATTCCTCCGATTATCTTGCCAGGTGGTGGCTGGGCCAAGAACAACAAGGAGAAAGCTGAAGTATTCGCTACGCACTTACGCGATGTGTTCAAGCCCAGTGACTCAGCTCAAGCTCCTGACCCAGAAATTGAATACTTATTAGAATCACCTACCCAACTATCACTTCCTGTTCAGCCCTTTACTCCCTCTGAAGTACCTGAAATAATTGTGAAACAATTGAAGCCGTACAAAGCTCCTGGGTATGACCTCATTACAGGAAGGATTTTAAAAGAACTGCGAGGAAAGCTATTATGTTTTTGACTTTTGTCTTCAACGCAATATTGAGAATTGAGCATTTTCCAGCACAGTGGAAATTATCGGAAATTGTCATGGTAGCTAAACCTGGGAAGCCTCCACATCAGGTTAGTTCTTATAGACCCATAAGTCTATTGCCTGTGACTTCAAAAGTTTTTGAGAAGCTTTTTCTAAAACGATTTCAGCAAGTTATTGATAGCGGCAACCTTATCCCCAACCATCAGTTTGGTTTCCGCCAGAAGCACTCTACCATTGAGCAGATTCATCGTGTGGTCAATGTAGTGAAGGAAGATCTGGAAGCAAAAAGATACTGCTCGGCTGATTTTCTTGATATCAGTCAGGCTTTTGATAAAGTTTGGCATGAGGGTCTCCTCTATAAATTAAAACTAATTGTTCCTCATTCTTTCTTTAATGTCATCAAGTCCTATTTGTCAAACAGGTTTTTTCGAGTCAAATTTCAAGACGAATACTCCGACCTCCACAAAATTGAGGCGGGCGTTCCACAAGGCACACCCTCTTCACATCTGACATACCTGTACGAGCCGATGTCACCATGGCCACCTTTGCTGATGATACCGCTATACTAGCCTCTCATGAAGTCCCAGGAACTGCATCCCAACGACTACAATCTGAGCTGGATGACTTGTCGGAGTGGCTTGTGAGATGGAGGGTGAAGGTTAATGAAACCAAGTCCACTCATGTAACTTTCACAACAAGGCCTGCTAACTGCCCACCTGTCTCTCTTAATAATATCCTCCTCCCCCAATCTGAAGAAGTGAAATATCTGGGTATGCATCTAGACCGAAGACTAACTTGGCGTTTTCATATCTGGCACAAAAGATTATTTTAAAACTCAAAATTAAAAAAAAAAATGTCCTGGCTTTTAAACAATAGGCCGAAATTATCATTAAGAAATAAGTTGTTAGTATACAAGGTGATTTTGAAACCTGTTTGGACTTATGGTATACAGCTTTGGGGTACAGCCAGTAACTCCAACATCGAAATTCTCCAACGTTTTCAGTCTAAAGTCCTTCGGAACATCCTGGAAGCTCCGTGGTATATAACTAATCAATTAATACATCAAGACACCAAAATTCCCACAGTAAAAGAGGAAATAACTCGCTACAGCAAGAAGTACCAAGACAAGCTGTATTCTCATCCGAACTATCTTGCGATGAACCTGTTGGATAATAGTGCGTCAGTTACACGTCTGAAGAGACACTCAATCCTGGACTTACCTCTTAGGTTCTAATTTCAAACTTTCTTGTTTATTTGTGTTAGCTCTATCGCTGGATAGAGTCTAACTCATGTTAATTTATTATTTTATCTAATTTACTTATTGTTCTAAGAATGTCTGAACAGATTGTAAATAAAACCGTAAAAAAAAAAAAAAAAAAAAAAAAAAAACAGTAGTATAATTTTAGCACCCAAGTTATCTAACAAAAAAATCAACTTATTATCAGGTGTCTTTTCACCTGTGTGGCGTGGTTTGAAAACAGACAAAGTATACCAACTAAACTAGTTTTCCTTAACAAAAAAAGAGAACTTGCCTGAAAAAACGACGGTCACAGTGGTTCAGAAATCCATAACAGATAATATTTTAAACTTCAAATATTTCGTAATTAACTTATTTATTATTCACAGTTTAGGTTAGGTTCAGTATTTTAGTTTAATATAACCTACCCAGATATACTTTACACAAAATATGACTATTATATTTTTTCTGAAATTTAAACATTTAAAGCTTTTATTACAACAATAATGAATACTTTTATTTATGCTTCACTTCTGTAAATAATGTGATTTATGGTTATTCGCCAGGGGCATATCCAGCTTTGGGCAGGGATGGGCTGATGCCTGCACCTAGAAGTTAAATTATAGTGAGTTGTTATTAAATTTTGTTACTGAAATTTATTACAGGTCTTAAATTAAATAACTATTTTAATAATCGTAAAGATACTAATGAAAATGACGAAATTAGGGTGTTTCAATCAACATAGACAATAAAAATTTTCGCACAATCATTCACAATTATTTTTTATAGGAAAACATAAAAATAATGCCACAAATAGGATAATATAATAGTCATACATCTTGCTACACTGATCTAGGGCCTCCTAGCGACTGGTAGAGGAATCTATATGAGCCAGTTAGTAGGATTCAAGAGAGGGAGAGCTTTTTAGACAGCTTCCTTGAAGTAGTTAATGCTCTATCTAAAACATCTCTTAGGCATAGGAAACTATGCTACGAGAAAATTACCTTTCAACTTGACTGTGCAGTTACTAAACCAATTTTCATTGTAGGTTTAGTCATGACTGCAAAGTACTCTGTTGTCTTGGAATTCGTTGTGAACTTTCTACAAAGTAAAAATATGGGTTTTATTTTGGTACAGAAACATATTGGTGAAATCCTTGATGTTATCAAGTTGGATCAACAGGAAATTGAACGTTTCTGATGAATTACTTTAAAAATCACATGATATCGCAGAGAACTTGGCATAGAGTTTACAGCTCCACGAATTCTTCAATAGCTAATGGTAGAAGTATTCAACCACCTGAGACTGTAATTGAATATTGGAGACAGTTGTTGATCTTTCCCTATCTTGACTCCTTAACTTTATCATTGAATGTTAGATTCTTACAACATGCTTTTGTCTTGTCTAATCTTTATCCTTCATACATACTAAGAATTAGTTTAATAGATTTGGGAAAAGAATGCAAAGTCTGTCATGAAATTTTATGAGTTAGGTGATATCTCTGAAGAATTATATTCATAGTATAATCTGTGGAAAAAGGAGGATATACCAGGAGAAAATTTAAAGGATATTGAAGTGGCTGCACTTTTTTTGGAGGAAGCTAATATTTTTTCTCCCTACAAGAAAGCATGAACTCCTCATTTTAAGTGCTTTCCCATCCACTATGGTTACTGTTGAACGAGTACAGATGGACTGGGTTGAATTTGATGAGTGTACATTAAAAATTCGTTAAGGAAAATCATGACTGGTTTAAAACGAGAGGTTTAACAAGTTTTCTACAAATCAAATAAATGCTCGTACATGAGCATATTGCCAAAATTAAAATGTCCTAACCTGTACTAATTAACTTTTAATTTGGAATAGAATCTGCATCTCAAATGACAAACAAATAGCAGCAGAAAACAGATGCCCAGATTGTAGCTGAAGAGACGTAGAACAACATAAAACTTCTGAGAAATATTCGTCTTCAATAATGAAGCCAGAAAATGACATACTATATATTTGTAACATGATATTAATAAAATAAATAAATACCAGAATCCACTTTCCTTATCAAAGTATCAATATATATATGGAGTGTCCATGCCTACAAACAATTAGTTATTTTTAAAAGAACCTTATTTTTTGAGGAATTGAGACTGGTAGATTGATGATATAGTACATCTTGGGTTCTCAGAGATAACAAGTTAATCTTTTCTGATCAAGGAAACAGTGTTGAAATCAGAAATTATTTATTCATAACTGATTAGAATAGTCCAGATTAGAATAGTACATGTCAATTTTAATCTTAGAAGATAATTTAATCTAATATACAGAAATTAAAATCTTATTCTTCCAGAGTTGGGTCTCTCCATGCATTTTCCCTCCAAATGAAGAACTCCTCCAGGCTGTAGAAGACTCTTTCTTAAAAGCCAGGTCCGGAGTTCCTTTTTCAGGTTCTGTGAGCTGTTGCTTTTCAAGTCTTCAGGTGGTGCACGGTATATCTTGATTCCAACATAGGATGGTTTTTTTACATAGGGTGTTTTGAAAGCCATGCAGAAAGAACAGTGGGAGGATTGGTAAGGTGTAAGGATGAATGGGAGCCTCATCTAACTTTTTCAGATTAGATTAAGTGTAAGGATTAGCGTTACACTTGTAATCTGCAATGCCATACATCACAAAGTATCAAAACTAATGAATTAAATGTCATGAAACTTTTCAAAGACAACAATGTCAATTCAAAGATGCGCGGAACGTTGTTACACTCTGATCCCCCCAAAGGGCCTTCACCTCCTTTGACCTTTATAATTCCAGTGTTAGTTACATTGCATTACTGAATGTGTCACCTTACATATCATTCTTGGTATGATACCTTAGAGGTAATTGACTGCTCTAATAACAAAATGTCTTTCCTGAATCTATCACTGAACGAGTAGAAGTAATACTGTTGTATGTGCACTCATATTACAGGTCTTGGCCATCTGACGAGGCCTACAGCTACTTTTTCGGATTTAAGATCCGACTGTAGTTAAATGAAATTGAGTTTTCCTCATAAGAATAATGTTAAAGCTCATGCACTTTCATGGCCTTATTTTTATTGTAGCATTATGGAAGAAGTCTTAGTGTAAAGAGCTTATTAATACAGATCCAAACACCTTTTAGTTTTTCTTGTAAGGTTTATACCTGTTTAATACTTAAATGATAAAGTAAGAAATAGTTTGCATTTTGTTTCTGAAACCTCAATAAAAATATTGAATAAATAGTGAGTTCTGATCCATATGAATCATCTCACAAACTTATCATCTTATCTCCCACAATTCTAAGACAAAAAAAGAGCGTAAAATAGTATGAAGTTTAATACTGTATTTATGGGGCTATAATTAAGATAGCCACTAATACAGCCAGCTCTTAAGGCATTCTACATATGGTAATGAACAAGATTTTCTTTTCTTCTTAAAATCTCAAGAGTGGCATTTTTATTAATAATATTTAAATTGAGATATTTAAGTTACATTATTTTTACTCAATTTTGTACGTCATAATCCCCTCAAATCATCGGAAACAACTAACTTATTATAGTTTAAAATTACAAACAGCGTGGTACCAATATCAAGTTTGAAGCTTTTATGTGACCTCAACATAAATAACAATGACACACATACAATAAAATACAAGAAAACCACTCGTCAAATCCTAGAGAAGGCCCTCAACAAAAAAAGGAAACCGCATACTTCCAATGACAGTTAAATTACTTGAACCACAAGAAACTCTAGATGACTTCTTAAATAAACACTTACAAGAAGCTATCAAGGTACATGAAAGCTGTATTTTGTCAGGAAAATGTAACCTCTTGGCTCCTTTTTTAGCACTTGCAACCCAAAGCAAATTGGAAGAAGAAACCATAAATCTGACTGTTAATAACAACATGTTGGCAAACAAAAATAAAATACTTGACCAAAATATCACAGGAAGCTACAAAATAAAAGAGACTGTCTAGACCAAATTCCAATTGAAATTAAACTCACTATAGTAGTGTTGATGGAACATGATCTCTCGGAGATGGGATTTGAATCAACTGGTATACCATGGTATAACCTATTGTTTCAATTTAGCAGAGCGCACCATGACCACGGAGGCTTAGTAATATATCAGAGATAAGATGTTGACATTGCTCTAGAATTAGTAACCTCAAATCAAAGTGAAGAACTTTTTAGTGTACTAGCTGTCACTACATTCAAAATAAGGAGCTAAAACCTAACCATAATTGAAATCTACAGACCCCACAAGATGACTTGGATGAAGTATCAACTGCTTTATCACAACTAATCGAAAAACTCGAACTGCACAATCACAAGCTAATTGGGGATATCAACATCAATAAAAAAAAAACACATAAAAAAAAAATAAAAAAAACAATACTAAGTTGATGGAAATTCTTGCTTTACACGACATCACATGGCTAAAACTCCCAGCTACTAGAGTAAGCCTTACTTCATCCACTTCTATCACACGTCTATACAAACCAGCCTTCTGACAATGTCAGAGATTATCCTAGAAACAGGCCTATCGGATCATAAAGGCCAGTTTTGCACATTAGACATTTCAAAGAACAAAACACACAAAATTTTACCAAATTAGGAACAAAGATGAATAAAAACTCACTAGAACAACTGAAAATCAATCTATCAAACCATACTTGTAAAAGTCTACGCTCCAGAGACAGTAAATTAATCGTACAGTGTTTTCTTGCACATCCTGACAATGGAACTTAATGTTGCATGCCCTATCAGGAATATGATGTAAAGAACTAAAAACAAAGTGCAAAGCAACAAACAGAAGATCAATGCAGTTAAAACAATTTTATCTTAGCTCTCTCTGTAGATGAGCTAACCAGACGAATAGAGGACAAAACCACTGTGGTTGAAAGGAAGAAATCTTATAACCTCAACCTGAAACAAGTTTGGCAAATAGAAGCAATCCAACAGGACAACAGGTTGAAGAGCAGTTTAGCAGATAATAAACCAAGAAAGGACAGCAAAAAAGATGTCCAACCTATGAAACTTGTTACAGCAGACAAAGAACTAAACAGACCTTTGAATGAAATTGTTGAAGAATTTAATAAATACTTTGCCAGTATACCTGAAAACACTTTACAAGCTAACAAACAAAGTATGAAAAATAAAGTCATTACTAATAAACCATCCAAAGTAAAACAAAATCTGACCTTCTCTCCAACAAACAAGTTAGAGATACAATATACAATAGCCAAGTTCAAAAATAATACCTTATGCAGTACTTATGAAATCTCAAGCAAAATGATAAAGCACTGTGTGAATTTTATTTTGGCACCACTAACTATCATTATAAACAGGTCTCTATAAACATGGGATTTTCCTTCTGCTTTTAAAGAAGTCAAAGTGTACCCAAAGTTAAAAAGGGGATAAAACTGAAATTGGAAATTACAGACACGTTTCAATTATTCCTACATTTTCAAAAATATTAGAAAAAAATGGAACTAAAAAGACTCCTGGCTCATCTAATGGAACTTAACTTTCTAATGAACAGCTAACATGGATTTATCAAGGGAAAGTCTTGTAAAGTCTATTATCGGTTATCTTGATCACAGAAAGTTTACAACAGTCTTACTACTGGACCACTCAAAGGCATTTGACTACATAGGACCAGCCCTGTACTCAGACCGGAGTTTTTGGACGATTTTACTGGGGTTTGGGCCTTTAGGGGACCCGGGCCAGGCTCCACCGTCTATTTGAAGGGACATGATGGGCCCAGCCAAATATGTTTTCTAGGGCTTGCTAAAGATGAGTATTGACATGCATAACCATAGGTTCATTAAAAAAATTTGAATGTATTTAAACAAATCAGCTGGCTTATTTTATTGTAATTTATTAATGTTTTGTAGTTAACTGTCCACATAGAGTTATTTTTAACTTATTTAGATTGTGTAGTGTTTGGGGATTGTTATAAGCTTAAAAACTAATGGGTTTGTTATGCCTTTTATTAATTGAATTGTGCAAAAGTATAAACTGTGTAAAAATATCAACAATTAAGTTAATAGAGATGTATAGTCTTAAAAACTAGTATGTAACACCATATATATGTATCTATTAATATATTTACTTCTTGGTTGTTATAGAAAAACACGAGGGGCACTCCTATAACCTGGTTTGAAAGTTATCTTACAGAATAAAGCCAACTGGTGGAGCTGTACTACACAACTAATGGAGTAACTCAGACAGTCAGGTCAAAACTACGACCAATGACTAGGGGAGTCCCTCAGGGATCTGTGCTTGGCCCTGTCTTGTTTATTCTATTGACTACTGACTTCCCTGACTATGTTAAAGACTTCAGCTCAGCAGTTATGTTTGCAGGCGACAGCACCCTCTTGCTTGAAAGTGAAACTATGGAAAACCTTAGCATAAAAAGACTATATAGTGCTAAATATGACCATTGACTACTGTTCTTCAAACGACCTTGCTGCAAACCTCTCCAAGACAAAACAAATGACATTTGAAAGAAGGGAACAAATTCCTATGTTACAAAACATAAGTAGCGAAGAAGAAACTAAGATCCTGGGACTAATATTTAACTTATTTAGAATCCACATATTCATATCGTTTGCAAATCGTTAAACACTCTCACATATGTTGTAAAAAAAAAATAAAAAGAAATGTGTTTAATGTAAAATATAAAAGTAGATTTCCCGTGTCAGTACCACCAAATTGTTTGTAGTATTTCGCTAGAAATTGAAACAGAATTCGGGACATGAACATTTACTAATTTAAAGTATTTATTAACAATATTTTTTTTTCTAAATTTACAGAAATCAGCCAGTCCTTGATTATTTTGATGCTGCCCTTAATAGGTACATTTGGATAGAAAGATTCAACATTAAATATTCAAGGTTCATCTTGTTTGATTTGTGTAACTTTTGAAGAGTTCAAGTAATCATATCTATCTTTAAAAGAAAAAGTAGGAGGTAATCGAAATTGTTGAAACTCTTGTTCAATCCTACAGATGAAGTAATATTACAGAAATATAAGTGAATACTTCATGTCACCCTTACACCCTAAATCCTGAAGCACACCATTCCAAAAAATTGCATTAAGGTCCACAAAGTACTGTCATATCTTTAAATTCACAAAAGGCATATTTAAAATGGATGCTTGAAGTGCTAACCAATTTAAGCCCCTATATATTACATTATGAAGTAATTGAACAAATGTAATATTGTTTCAACAGGGTGGTTAGGTTATCATACTTTATGCACCCTGAGGTATTGGTTGAGGAATTTCTGATTGAAAAACTTAGACAAATCGTTCACATTTTTATTCTCCATACATTAGTAATTGGCTGAATATTAGCAAAATCTATAACTGAGAGGGAAGGAAATGTTTCTGTTAAGCTTGTCTCTTTGTTTTTCATAGGTAAAAGATGCCCTCAATATTAAGAGCCCCTGGACATTCTCAACATATTTTGGCTTGCTATTAAATTACATTACAAGATGGGCATTACACAATGACATTTAATTTAATTTATTGCATCAGATAAGTTAACAGTTTTATAAAAGCTGGCGTAAAGTTATTAAAATAAATGGAACACCATAATTTCTTGAGCATTATTTGGGAAGCAGTTGCGTTGCTAGGTCTTCGTGCTCTAAGGAAGTTGTCAGTGAAATTTGATTAGGAGTGGAGAAAAAGTTTGTAAATGTAAATCCAAAATGGATCTTCCATAGTTACTAAAAGCAGAGACTGGAAGATTCCATTGATTTTTTAAACCTCCATTATGGGTTTCTGCCAGAATTAGTGGTTACAGCTGTGTCTATTGAGTTCAAATCTATGAATAGATTGTACTTGTCAATTTAGCTGTACTTTTAAACACCCCATATCAAGACTCCAACCAACCCTGAGAATAAACTTAATACAAATATTCTTCCTTCCACATATAATGGCTATAAATATAATTTACAAGTAGTGGAAGGTTGAATGCTTGGCCTTTCTGCAAAGTTTTTTCTAAGTGTTTCTGAAGGACCACAAGGACGTAGCCAGTGAGGGGATCCAAGGGGTTTGGACCCCCCCCAAATTTTATATTTTTAAAAATTGCTTAAGTAAACGATTATTATTATTTAAATAATTCAGTATTACTGACATGAACTGCTGAAAGATCATTTCTCAACAAAGAAACGGGCAAAGAATGTTTTAAGGAACAAAATGAGGCCTTACTCTCTGTATACTACGGGAAAATATCAGTTGTCTGGACCCCTCAACATTTTTTCCTGTCTACGTTTCTTGCTTTGACTGGGAAGAGTGAAATCAATGATTTTCTAAGGTGTATTTCTAAAGCTGTGTAGAATTTTTCTTAGAAGTTGTAGCTGCTTGAAGGTCAGAAGTCAGACTGGATGAGATGATCCACCCAAAGTTAAATATCATATGGACTAGGCTACTACATAACATCTTGGAAGTTTCTTCAAAAACCTTCTAACTCAGTAAAATAAGGCAAAATAAGGATGCAACCTCGGAATGAAAGATAATAAGCTAAAAATTTGCATACGTCTTTATTTTGATGGTATAAAACTTACCTCAAAAGTCTCATATAATCACGTGTACGCGTCTTAAGATATTTAAGGTCAAAGTTCACGAAAATCAGTTTTTTGCAAAATATCTCGTTTCCCTTACGATAAATGACTTTGAAGGTGGTTAGAGAAATTGTAGAACGGAAAATTCTCTTTAACTTTTGTATGAAGTAATTTTATGTATGTTGAACCCTTTTTGAGATACAGCGCAAAGAGTAGGGGACCGCTTACCTGTATATACGATAATGCGAGGTCAGCCAGTAGAATACAATAAATAAATGAGTTATATTGTTAATTATTCACTTACTATTATTATTATTACTTAATACTATTATTATTATTAGCATTATTATCATTATTATTACATTTTTATTATTATCATATTTATAGATATTAATTATAAATTACATATTCTCTATATAATACTTATTTTATTTTTACCAAACATACAATATTAAAAGAAATACTTTTCGTCCATATTACTATATTACTATGAATATCATGTCTCGTAATACAAATCTCTTGTACGACGTTTGCTGTTTCTGGGAAGATGTATCAGATGTTCCATTGTTGACCGGTTTGTTTGTTTGTTGACTTTCTACACACCGTAACGAATGAGTTTTGGAATGTCTATGTATAAGTACAGTAGTGGTGGTGAGATATTTACTTGATGATGGGAATGGTAGTGTATTTCTCTGTGTTAGTATTTCAATACTGATAAAAATGTATTTATCCCTTAGTTGAAAACGACATCTTAGCATTAACAGACGTACGATTTTGAGTGTATCTTTTAATTGCAATGGCTGATTGTTGTTTTATTTGTAATAAATTAATATCAGAAAAGTGCTTCTGTGAATGTTGTGCGTGGCTTACAAACATTAAAAACTGCAAGTATTGACAGAAATGACGGTCATATAAATTATTTAAATACTTTGACTTCTGTGATGGTGCATGTTGACTGTCGAAAAGTATATATAAGTAAAAATTCAATTGCTGCATCGAAGCGACGTGCAGAAGACAATGAAACTACAACTTCAGAAAGTCCATCTCGTAAAAAACGAGAAGAGTTATTTGATTTTAAAACATCTTGCTTGTTTTGTGGTCAAGTAGCTGATGAAGTCGCAGAAAAAAAAGAAAAGAAAAGTATAAACACACGATCAGTAAAGTAAGTACTCTTGATTTTAAAAATAACGTTTTGACGAAGGTTGAAGAAAGAAGTGACTTGTTAGGAAAATTAGTCAAAAATCGTATACTTTTTGAACATGACTTGGTAGCTGCTGAGGCTAAATATCATGCTATTTGCTACTCTCACTTTTTAAATCGAATACCAACTGATAAAAAGCATCACAAAGATGATAACATTATACAGGCCATGAAAGAGATTTTTTTTGTATATAGAAAATAATAATGACTCACAATTACATTAAAAGAGTTGAAAGATATTCCTACCGAGTACGTACCGGATGATAAGACTATCATTTCTAAATTGAGGGAGAAGTATTTGACTGATATAATAATTACAACTAAGGTTGGGTCATTCACTATTATATCTTTTCGTGACACACAGTCACATATTTTATCCAAAGCTTGGTACGAAAATAATAAAAAAAGCTCACCCGAAGAAGAACGATTACGAATCGTAGAAGCTGCTGCGGCGATTATTAGAGAAGATATTCGATCATCTGTAGTTGAAACGAAGTCATATCCACCTCCAAATCAAATGCTAGACGATGTTAATGGAGAAATACCGAACAGTTTATTATATTTTTTGCAAGAAGTTATTATGAAAAATAAAAAACTGATCATTTGAAGACAAAATGCACATCAATAAGTCATGCTATAATGGCTTCTTTACGAGAACGATCATTTTTATCACAGCTACTATTAGGTCTGTCTGTATTTCTTCATAGGAGATACGGATCTAAAAGACTATTAGATGTTTTGTCTAGCTTGGGATTTTGTGCTTCATATAATAATACCGTACAGTATGAAATTTCAGCAGTTTATCATCCGCAGCCTCGTATTTTATCATCAGAGTCAGGCTCTCTTGTACAGTATGTTGGGGATAATGCAGATATAAATGTCAATAGTCTTGATGGTAATAATACGCTTCATGTAATGGGAATGATAAAAATAGTTACTCCAAAACATGCTATAATTTACGATGAACGTATAAAAAAGTGTACAACTAAACCAACTGGTAAAGATTTGGCAGAATTATCAGATGTACCTCTTTTAACATATGAAAAGCCAGTTGTATCTGGATTCAGCAAGATTCAGGTTCAAAATCTACATGATGAACTCGTACAAACTCAACAACACTTAAATGCAATAGATTTTTTGTGGTTGTATGGAAAAAGGGAAAATACCTCACCGTTACCAGGATGGAATGGATATCTTGAACAACTCACAAAAAATAATAAGAATTTTTCAACTTCTCGGATTTTGTTTCTTCCATTTATTGATCATCCTCCAAGTAAATTAAATACAATTTTTACCACATTGCAGTCCGCTTTAAATATTGCCAAGACGGATAGACAAAAAACGTGTGTAATAACGTTCGATCAACCCCTGTACTCCAAAGCACGTGAAATGGTTGCTGCTGCAGATACAAACTCAAACCTATCCAAAATAGTTGTGAAATTAGGAGGCTTTCATATGCTCATGTCTTTTCTTGGATGCATAGGATACATAATGGATGGAAGTGGACTCAAAGAAGTTTTAAGTAAAATATATGCTCCAAATTCTGTTGAAAAAATGTTAAGTGGTCAAGCTTATTCAAGAAGTATTAGAGGCCATACGCTGTTACGACTTGCATTATCAAAAATCATTTTTCAAGACATGAAGATTAAAAGCTGTGTTTTAGATGAGTTAGTTGAACAGATAACTAGACACGATGTTTCCTATGAAAATGTTGAAGGGTGTGCAAATAATTCAAATTCAATAATTTCTCAATTTCATAATAAATTGATTTGAGTTAAAAGCTCAAGGTCCTACAGCTCAATTATGGATACAGTATTTCGAGATGGTTTCAATAGCTCTGGACTTTGTTCGTGCTGAAAGGCTGGGACTTTTTAAAGAACATCTTGATGCAGTGCGAAAAATGCTTCCATATTTTCACGCAAGTGGTCGTTTTTTATATGCAAAATCAGCCCATTTATATCTTCAAGATATGATCAAATTAGAAGAAACAATGGATGAACAGACTTTTGAGAATTTTAAGAACGGATTCTTTACGGTTAAACGAACAGAAAAATTTAATTCTGGTACATGGACAGACATGGTAATAGAGCAAAGTCTTATGAAATCTATGAAGACAGAAGGAGGAATATCTCGGGGACGGAGTACAGAAGAAAGTGTTTTATGTAAATGGGTATACGCTATGTACGCTACGAATACAATCTGCGAGGAAATTGAAAAATTTTGTAACATTTCTTTGGATTCTTCAGAACAACACGTTGATACTAGAGATTCACGAGTGAAAAGAGATAATAGCGATTTAAGTAAACTTCTCGATTGGTTTACTCTTTCATAATCCTATTCAAAGCACAGAACAGGTGATATCTATAGCTTCTGGAATAGTGGGCAATGATCAAATTAATTGTCATAGAGCATATGGTATCGGCATCCAATCAATGGTGAAAATGACTGGTTTGAACTTTAATGAGATAAAACTGAAACGTGTTGACAAAGTACAACCTCTTTCAATAGTTAACAAATCTGTCAAAATTAACGATTGTAAAGTTCCCATCGACCCATTACTACTCTTCCAGAGAATAACTGTAAAAACAAAATTCCCAAAATAATCTAAAAGAATATCTACAGTATGAGTTAAGCCCGTATCCAACATCCTTATTTGATAATAATGGCATGAGAAAAACAACAAAATCAGCACTATATAAAAAAACATGACTTCTGTTGATATTGAACTAGACGAAACCACTACAACATATATCATCGATGGTGGATTTCTCTTGCATCGCGTTGTATGGAATAAAGATGATACTATCTGTGATATTTTGAATAAATACGTCAAATATTTACAAACACATTATGGGTCAAGTATCGTTGTTGTATTTGATGGTTACTCAGACTACACTAAGAACATTAAAGCAATGGAACAATTAAGAAGAACTGCTGGTGTTTCAAAATCTTACGAACTCCGCTTTGATGAAACAATGGAGGTGCCAATCAGCCAAGAAAAATTTTTATCGAATTCATCTAATAAAAAAATATTTATAGACATGCTTATCAAGAAATTAAAAACTGTTAATATCACTACAAAACAAGCCAGAGATGATGCTGATGTTCTCATTGTAGAAACTGCTATTGCAGAGTCAGAACTTAAAAAAAAAAACTTCTGTCATTGTAGGCGAAGATATTGATTTGCTAGTTATCTTGATAGGACGTGCTCAATCACATCAACAAGAAATTCTTTTCAAAAAAATGGGTAAGGGTAATGTGGAGACAAAACTGTATTCATCGAAAAGTTTTGATAAATACCCTCATTCCAAGAAACACATATTATTTTTACACGCATTTAGTGGATGTGATACGACTTCTGCGCTTTATAAAAAAGGTAAAATATCGTTTATTAAAATGTTCGAAAAACATCACGATTTAAATCAATCAGCTGAACTATTTAAACAAAAAAACTGCTCTGTACAAGAATTATTTGAAAATGGAGTACATATTTTCTTAGCAACGTATAATGCTCCAAAATCAGAAGACGATATAGACTCTTTTCGATACACCCAGTTAATCAAATCAACAAGACTCAAACAAACCAGTGCAGTTATCAAGTCTTCCGCTTTCAAGTACAGCAGCTCGTCAGCATATCCTTCGTGTCTATTATCAGACCCAAATTTGGTTGGGAAATGATTTAGAACCCCAGGAATTCGGCTGGGTAGTGCATAATGAACTCCTGGAACCAATAACATTTTTACCACCAGCACCAGAAGAACTGCTGAATACATTATTTTGCAATTGCAAGAAAGGTTGTGGTTCTAATTGCGGATGCAGGAAATCAGGATTGCGATGCACTTTAATTTGTGGGCAGTGTAATGGACAATCATGCCTCAACGCTTCAACTTCAGATGGTTTCAATGAAGAAATTGAATATGCACCTGATATTCTTCACTCTTTCTATTCTGATACTTTAGTAAACGAGAATGATAATAATGAATCCGATATTGAACAGCCAGAGGAAGAAGAAAAAGAAGAAGAAGACGATGAAAAAGAAGAAAATTAAAACAAAAATATTAATCATTAATAATGAAAACAAATATTTTATATTTGTAATTTTAATAAATTAATTATTGGATCAATAAATAAATATATAATTAAAATTCATTTGAAATATTTCTTTTAATATTGTATGTTTGTGGTTGGTAAAAATAAAATAAGTATTATTTAGAGAATATATAATTTATAATTAATATCTATAAATATGGTATATTAAATAATAAATAATAATAAAAATGTAATGATAATGATAATAATGCTAACAATAATAATAGTATTAAGTAATAATAATAATAATAGTAAGTGAATAATTAACAATATAACTCATTTATTTATTGTATTCTACTGGCTGACCTCGCATTATTGTATATACAGGTAAGCGGTCCCCTACTCTTTGCGCTGTATCTCAAAAAGGGTTGAACGTACATAAAATTACTTCAGACAAAAGTTGTAGAGAATTTTTCGTTCTACAATTTCTCTAACCACCTTCAAAGTCATTTAGCGTAAGGGAAACGAGATATTTGCAAAAAACTGATTTTCGTGAACTTTGACCTTAAATATCTAAAGACGCGTACACGTGATTATATGAGACTTTTGAGGTAAGTTTTTATACCATCAAAATAAAGACGTATGCAAATTTTTTAGCTTATTATCTTTCATTCCGAGGTTGCATCCTTATTTTACCGGACTATTTATAGGTTTCTGTCAGTGATTCTGTTGTTTTGCAAGTTCTACTACATAAAAGGATATCATGGAATAAGTGTGTATCAGCCAATTCTAACTTATCCAAACATATAGTTTTTTGTTAATTTTGAGGAAATATTATATTTCAAATTCAAATATTTTTATATATCACTGTGTACGCATGGACAAATACAGATTGAATAATGTCCGTGTACAACATTATGTAGTATAATAAAACAAACTTGTTCTAAATTTACCCAGTTTCAAGAATATAATTTAGTCAATAAATAAAATGAAATGCAATAATACAAAATAAGCCTAGACAATCACTGAATTTAGCTCTAACTCTAAAAAATATTCTTCAAGTGAAAAAGAGGATGTTCCATGAGTATTTATTAAGATTTTGTATGAAAAAGACGTTTTCCTTCTATGTTTCTAATTTCAGAGGGTATGAAAAACAAAAATTTTTAGTCCATGTAGGTTGTTTTCTTTTTATATAATCCAAAGTTATGTTTCTCAAGGACTACCCTATTCCTGGTATTATACTCATGAATTATGGGATTGGCTTTATCATATGTTATGTATGTTACTGTTTCAAATATATACTGATAATAAACTGTTAATATTTTTAGCTCAGAAAACCTGTGTTTTACAGTTTCCTTCCACTTTAAATGTAGTATTGTCCTAATTACTTTTCTTATATTTTTAGTATCATGCCAAGATTTTTTAAAGTTGTACCATAGACCACTAGTTCCATAACTAATATGGGACTGTATTAATGCAAAGTAAATTTGTTTCAAAGTGCTTTGGTTGCATATTTTTGACATTTGTTTGAGGGCATATAGTCCAGATGATATTTTATTTATGACAGATTATACATGTTGATTTTAACTTAAACTATCGATTAATAAGCCCAGAAATTTTGATTCTCCTAATTTTGATATATTTCTATTTGATTGTATCCAAATTTTATTGTATAGATACTTTTTGGAAATATAGTGATGCTTTTATTCAAAGTCATCACTAATAATTTTTTACACACTGTATTTTTATGTTATCTTTAGATAGATGTAGAAATACTTTATTGAAAATCTATAACTTCAACAAAATATGCTTGTTTGACCCCAATAAGCAATGTGAATCCAGAGGGATTGGATGAAATATCTAGATATGTATCCAAAGGCTTTAATGTAAACATGATGTTAGCTAATAAGTTAGGGTCATCCTTGTGATCCTCAGCTTTGAGAAGCCAAATAAACTGATTTCCTCAAGAAGTAAATGGGGGAGGGGAATTCTAAAGGTCATACATAGGTTTATACCTTTGAAAGATCTAATAATGATTGAAGGTGTCCAAGGAAATGGGCAAAGATGCATAGCTCAGGAAATCTCTTTAATTCAAGATTATTGGAATGGGAAAAACAATACTCAATAGGAGTGGCTCTCACAAAGTGTGTTTTTGTATATATGATTGTACCAAGGAGCTCACAAATAAGTAGAGTGGTAATGGTAGGATGGACAAAAGTAAAAAAACAACAGAAAAATGCAAAATTTATTCTTAACATAATAAATATTCAGCAAGTTTCTGTGAATAAATCTGTCAAGTTACTAGGTCTCCATCTTGACTCTAAGCTCATCTTGAGAACCCCTTATGTACTCGCCTATCTAGCATTATATTTTTACTTTAAAAACTTAAACTTCATACTGGTCCCAATTTAGTTTTAAAAGCCTATTTTTCTCTTTTCCACTCTCACTTTTTGTGTGGTACCCTTCTCTGTGGTGGGTCTAATGGCGTTTAAAGAAGTTTTCTAGTGCCAGAAGAAGGCTGTACTTGTAATGTTTATTCTTAGTTATAATGATACTTGTATATACTTAAATATACTTACGCTTCCCTCTATTTTTCTCTTTCATATTTTAATGTATGTAAAAGAAAATCTAGTATCTTTTGATCTGAGAAGCTCAATCCACTATCATTATACCAGAAACCAAGACTTGATAAATCAGAAGTTTGCTAGGCTGTCAAAAACACAAAATACATATCTATATTTGGGCATCAAACTCTTTTGTACTGGAGGCACAATACCACTTCAGGAATTTGCTGCAAATATTATTATGTTTCATCATCAAACTAGAACAACAGTCACTGTTGTAATCTATGATGAACACTGCATGAAAAGTCAGAAATGGACTGTCATATCCAGAATTTGTAAAAAGATCTTCAGAGTTGTCATATCCACTTTCCAGCCCAGATATTCAGAAGGCAGGTGTGGCTGAGATTAATTGTGTAGTTGGTGGTTCAATCAGATGTTGATTCTCATTTTTTAGTACCGAAAGAGCCTCTGAGATTTCAAGTGTAGGTTTAATTGGCTTAGATTGGTTTCCAACAATCTTTGTGTACAATTCTCATATTAATTATAACAATTCTTTTTATTATAATGAAGATAAACATGATTTATCTATCAAATATGTACATAATAAGTTTAAAAATTTTGTACTAAAATATTCAAGGTTATTTATTCAATGAAAACTGATTTTAACAGGAGTAAATTTTAATTGGTGAACTACAAACTCAGTTTGTACTTTGTTGATAATTTAGTTATAGATAATTTTGAGAAGGTTAGTGTCCATGATTAGATATTAATATCTAACTATTGAAGACTTAAAGAGAAGGGTGGGGTTGATATTTATGTTAGTAAAATTATGCTCTAGAATGATATAATAAGTTGAAATGGGTCTCCAATTCAGGAGTTGAGGGAATATGTGAATGTTCAGGTATTAAGTTCAAGTTAGGTAACAAGACAATGATTTAAATAGCGGTTTACCACGACCTACCACCTCAATTTATTGAAATTTTAAACAGTGTTAATGATGTTCATCCCACATTATTATTGTTGGGATTTTATCATCCATTATATTCGCAAACTTTTCTAAGAATCTTTTAAATGTTTTAATCTAATCAATAGCTTTAATTTAAAGATAAAAAAATTGAAGTGGTGAGAAGAGTTACAGATAAAAGTGAAAGCTGTCTTGACAATGCAGTAACTAACATTCCAGAGATTTCAGTGGCAGTTCTTGTTAGGTGCTTATATTTTCTGACCATGATGTTTTTCACTGACAATTGAAAATGACATCATATTCTGATGGCATGAGTACCTAATACAATTCCCAAACATATGATTAAGAAATCATTACAATTTTTAAAATTACTCTGAGATAATAAAAATTGTTGGGGGATCTGTTTATAACTTATTAAAGAGGTTAAAAATAAATTTGAAGAGTTTATTTAACTCTATATAAAAAAATTAGAATGGATTTGACTTAAAATAGTGTACAAGACCACTACACAACCTATTGTTTTTCTGCAAAAGAGTTCTCTCTTGCAAACCTTATATGTGCTGGAGGTTTTGTAAAGGGATGCTACTTTTTTGGTACAAGTAAATTTTATTCTCTCTGAACAACTTTTATGTAAGCCTATCAAATAAGCTTTCATTACCTACAATATAAGTTTAGGTATTTTGTAAATTAACAAATTAAATATGGTTCTTTAGGTGTGATACAATATCAAATGCATATTATATATATACTCGCCTTCGGCTCGCTGGGGGCTACGCCCCCAGGCCCCCATTTAGGTGTCGGCCAATTTCGGGGATAAGCGGAATTCGGTGACGGGTTATATCTGAGAATTATACTAGGGTCTGGGAGTTTAAATTAGGCCTAATTTATTGAAATTTTATTTATTAATCAAAAGTTTTGACTTTAATGGCATTTTACTGCTTAACCGTTAGAGATACGAGAAAAAGTGACTGGACATTTCTTGTCGGAAATTTAATCGATTGTGCCCTCAGATTTGATCTACGACCTATCGTTTAGTCGGTACAACGCTTGGAATAAATGTCTGCACTGGTGGGGAAAAGAGCGATTTGGTGATTGGTAAAATTCGGACATGAGGTCATGCCAGGAAATTCCCTGGGGGGGGTTTTAATGTTACCGGGGGGGTTAACACTTCAGGAGGTTTAATGTACTCAGGAGCTTATCTGGTCATACCAGGAAATCCCGGGGGGGGGTTAATGTTACCGGGGGTTAATGACACACCCCAGTCCCCCTTTTGGTTTGTTGGCCAAATTCGGGGATAAGCGGAATTCGGAATAGTAAAGACCTATTTTATTGAATTTTCCAGTTTTAATCAAAGTTTTGACTCTAAGGCCATTTTGTGGCTTAACCGTTAGAGATACGACAAAAAGTGACTTTACCTTGTCGGAAATTTAATTAAATTTTTCGATTCTACCCTCGGATTTGAACTACGATCTCTGGTTTAGTCGGTACAACGCTTGGGAAAAAAGTCTGCACCGGTCAGCTGTTGTGTAAACAGATATAGTGTAAATAAATTTAAAACTATCTTTATCCGATTATTAAGTTGATCAGTGGGTTTAATTTGAGCAGGAGTTCATCAACCAAGAAATTCCCGGGAGGTAAATTTGTGTCTGGGCACGAGGAATTTTTATCAAAATAAAACGTTGATCAGGGGGTTAAAATTACTTCGGAAATTATCATTCCACGCCAGAGTTTTGACAATGAACTAATATTTCATAAAATTAAATAAAAAAAACACTCTGTCCCTATCTACTCTTGAAGCTTCACTAACGCTCAGCCAACTCCCGATTTGGAGGGGGGTTTTAGTCACTCGTTAACGTAGTAATACAAGGTTAATCTGGAACCAGCATGAATCGCACTAATTATAGTTGCAAAATTTAAAACACCTAAAAGTGACGACAAAGAATTTGCCATTTAGAGCATTTATCAGGCTTACGGAAAGATAAACTATAAAAAGCTGCCGGACCTTTTTTGTAGACCCTATCAATAGCTAGTTACAAAATATTTTACATTTAAGCTAGGGCCAACGGTTCGGCCAATATCGAGCCCGGAAGTTAAGTTTTTAAGTGAAATTTTCAACATAACCACGTTTTACAGCTAAAGCATGAGAGATAGAGTAAAACGTCACTGGCCCTTTTTTGTAGATCGTATTATTTTGTATTAAAATCAAATTTTTTAATTTGGGCCTAAACCTAATGTTTTGTCTGCAATGGAGCCCAGAAGAAAACAATATCTCACGTAAAACTCGAAAAATAGATACTTTAAAACGCGTAATGCGGCCAAACCATTGGGGATAGGGCAAAATGTCATTTAACATTTTTTGTAGATCGCGCTGTTTTCTAAATCTTTTTGAAAATTTGTTTTGAGCTACGACCTACAGTTTAGCCGCTATCGAGCCCGGAAGGTACATTTTTAGGCGAAACTTTCCAAATATTTTCACTTAATCACATTTTGCGGCCAAACCAAAGGAGATAGAGTAAAAAATTATTTAACCTTTTTTGTAGATCACTTTATTTCCTAAATATATCGTTTGTTTTATTTTGACCTCCGACCAATGGTTTCGCCGCTATCGACTCCAAAAACAAAATTTTCACGTAAAAGTTACAAAAAAATTGCACATAATCACGTTTTTCGGCCAAACCAATGGAGATAGGGCAAAACGTTACTAGACCTTTTCTGTAGATCGCGCAATTTGCTAATTTGATGGGTCAATCAGATTTGAGCTACGACCAACGGTTCGGCCGCTATCGGACTCGAAACATTATTTTTTATCGAAAAAAATCTCTGGAATGTCAAATATTCAAGCTTTTTGTCACTTAACCATGGAAGATAGAGCAAAAAGTCATTGGACCTTTTTTGTAGTTCACTTCATTCCTGACCATGAATTTTTTCAAATGCATATTAATATATATATAATAAAAATTACTGAGTTGTAACAAAGTCCGTACATAAAGATGATAAAGTTTGGAAATTCTAATATCCAAATCTAAATTATACAGGGACTATTTTCATTCAAATAATACAAATTCTTAATGTAAATATAATTTTGCGAGATATTATTTTACATGTTGGACCATATTATTTTGTTAACTTGTTTGAATGAACCCTTTTATTAATTTTTCGTTTAGACTATAATTTTTACCTTATTTTATGGAATTATTCATATTGAAGTATTACCTTAAAAAGAGCTTTTAAAACGTATAAAATAAAAGTAAAAATTAGTTAATATACGAAATTTTCAGCCCTAATTTGAAGCAAAAATTTAAATGTAATAATTGTTTAGATCGATAATCAATTAATTAATTTCAGGTGTGAAAAGGAAATTTAAACGAAGAAGTCTGCCGGTGAGTTATCAAGGATTTCGCGCATGCGCAAAAGCCGGAATCCCGGATCGTGGTTAGCCAAAGAAAATGAACGAAAGTGAGTTTATCCGTGGATTATGAACTAGATTTGTGATACGGGGTTTTGGTGCATGAATCAAAGTAAGTGAATCGTACTATTAGTGTAGGTTGAATTAAAATTGTTAATTAGCGATATTTTGTTCTGATTGTGCCATACAAGTAATTTTTGCATGAAACTGTCATCATTCGTTTCCGGGCACTTTGCATTGTGGGAATAGGCAATATCAGTGAATTAGTGTAAGAAAGGTCGATCTATGCTGTAGATAAAATGGATTTCTTAACTACCTGGTGAGTGCTAAACAGATATTTTAGTTTAATAAAAGTCAGAAAGATACTAATCTATTATATTTGTTGTAAAATATACAGAATCACTGTCAGCCATCCCAAAATATAAGAGTTTTAAAAGGCTGCTATACACAATCAATCATTGCTCGTCTGCTGTGTCGTCTGCTTATTTGTTTACAACTGTCAAAAATCGTTTTGACAGAGATTTTTAAGTAGTGTTGAACAATACTTTGAGTTTCAATGTCAGAAATATTTTCATCTCTTGCTTTTAGCTGTTTGTTACTAAAATTTTCGTGTCGATAACTGCGTAGTTAATGCCCTTTCATGCAGGTGTTACTACAACCAAAAATCGTTTACACGGAAAGTCCCCATTACTATACAATTTGAATGTTTCATATTATATTAGGTTATGTTTGTGCATTTTGGGGAAGTGATGATTTATTATTCATAACAGTATATTAATTATGGATTGGAATTTTAAAGTTTGGTAAAATTAATAATTGTGTATAAACTTCCAACAAGGTTAGTAGTGGTTTAGACCTAAACCTACTTCATTTTTGAACTGGCCTCATTCTTACAAAGCCAAGTCATAAACCCAAATGATAAAAAAGTAGGCTTATTATTTTATAAAAGTCGGAATTATAAGTAAAAGAATACAGATTTGATGCAGATAAGGAAATATAACATTATCTAAGTTAATAGTAGTTGATAATCACATGCAAGAAGATGCACATTATGCCTAATTTAGTAAAATGCTAAATAGATGGGCTTATGGTTATAATTCTAATTTCAGCGAGGTAAGATTAAAAATTCTTATGTAATTACTCCTCACTGTATCATCTTGTTCTTCCACTGTAACAAGAACACTGTTATTATCCTTTACTAAACTAATATTGGTAATATTAGTTTGTTAGTAGTAATAAGAGAACGTTTTAAAAATTTTCACTTCCATCGGGATAAATTGGCAGGTTAATATAGTTGTACAGCTGAAGACAGCGGAAGAGTCTAGTAGGCCTAGTTGGTAAATATTCGCTTTTTTCACTTCATATTATTTTTTTTTTTTTTTTCAAATGGAAAATACTTTGAAAAAAAAAAAAACAATTGGTGCAGTAAGGCCTAAAAAAAAAAATAAACAAACAAGTAACTTGTCGTTGAACGGCTGCTGACATTAATGTCTTCAGCGACCATTGCAGGCTACAGCACCTCTTACGCTTATGGCAACGAACAAAAAACACCCTTCGAGGTAATACCTTCCAGTTACAGATCAAAATTCTAGAAGGCCTGACCATAAATGTTTGATAGAGTAAACAAAGTATTGTAAAAATCAACAAAACAATATCCTACACAAGAATCCTATTTCAAGTATGTTAGGCCTATTATTTTTTTGTGTAATAGGCTATATGTTTGTGAGAACTTGAAAATTCATTGTTGAAAAAAATTAGTCCCTATAGAGAGTTCTCTTTGATCGTTTTAGGTGACATGAATAGAAAATACTACCGAGAATGTTAAAGAAGTTACATGTAACGTAGTAGCCTAACATGAATTAGGTGTTCTCTAATTTAAGGCTTTTTATATTTTTGAAATCAAAATAGTCACACACGTTTGAAACAGAGTAGTCATCTCCTGGATTCACTCAGTGATTGGCGTATTTGACTGACAACCGTGTTGCTAGTCGGTGTTGTTAGGGGGTAGGGTACGATAAGCGGACCCGGTTTTTGTATTGAAATTGGCAAACGATATTACTTAATCATAACCATCGATATAGGCCTAATCAATCGATGCTGATTAATTATTTTTAACGATTAATCAAATAATCTATATCAATAGCTGTAAATACTTTAAAATAATACTCTTAATGTAATATTTCAATTTTATATTAATGTAAGTCAAATTTGATTATTAAAAATGACAGTCAATTTTAGAAAACTACAACGACATTGCTTTGGAAGATGATAAGACATGTTTTTTCATGACTTCAACATGTTGGAATCGTGTGGAAGAAACCCATTATGTGAAATTTGTGGGAAAGAAACAACTGTAAACTGTGAGAAGAGCAAATATGGTCGTCTTCAGTTTTTCTAATTTTGGTTATAATAACTTGTTTGATCACTGTAAATATATTAGATTCATATTTTAATTTAAAACATATGATTGTTGGGGAAATTTGTTAAAAAAAATAACGTGTTGAATGCTTTTAAAATTTAATGAAATAATGCACTCACTTAATCCTGCGACTGTGGTTATCTGAAACGGTTTTATTTATGTAGTTTTCAGGCAAGAAATTTTGTAGGAAGACTCATCTAAATATTGCATTTAAAGTTTAGGCTATTGCTCATTTTGAGGCTGCTGATTATTTTTAAATATACACAAAATTGAACAGGTAATATAAGCAAAATGAACAATTTAATTAGCGTAATTAAGAAATTACAGTTGTTATTAAATTAATAATACTAGTCGATTAATATAAATCTTTTTATTTTATGAATATCTTGTATTGTTTGTTCAATGTTAGTGTGGTATTTTAAACCATAAATGATATAAAAATAGGTGCAATGAATGCAATATAATGTCTTGTTAAAAGAAAGGCGATTAGAATACATTTGAATTGCCAAATAACCACAGTTTTAAGAGTTGTGACCTGAACCAGTAGAGAATGGCAAAAGTCAGGATACACCCTTTGAAAATCGAATAGTGGAAGAAATCGTAATGGCATCTGATATGGGGTGTTTGTTGGTCAGGCACTTCTAAGAGCTGTGGTGACAGTAAATTATAACTGTTTAATTGTAACTGGCAGATTTTTTTGCCATAACTCCTACACAGATAAAGAATATCTTAAAACAGATTTCACATATTTATTCCAAAGAATGAAGCAGTTCAAATGACGTGCCACATGATCCTCTTACTATTTTAAAATTATATACCAAGTCCATAAATACCGGATTTCAAGATTGTTGTCGCTATTGATATGGCTTCTAAAAAGGCTGCACCTCCATCTGTAGACACCCCTTACCAGAATACCATTTACAATTCCTTGCACTTTTCGACTTTTATAAGAGTTGTAACTCAGACTTTTACTTGACCCTACAGATTATAGGTCTATAGGTGTACAGGGTCATCCTAAAGTCAGTGGTCCACTCCAGTCATTTCTAAATGGTTTGAACCAATGTAATATTTCTGCTTTTCTACCTGAAAATCCCCCAATTAAGATTTTTGTTTTTGATTTCGCCAACAAGTAACCAGGGCACGAAGGATATAGGAGAAGGACTATTTCTCTTTGTTTTATACCACCATATTGAACATGAGGAGGGTGATTTGTCAAACTGATATCAGGTACGTATAAAAAAAAAAGTATAAAAAAATCAGTGACGCAATAAAACTGCCACAAATCAAGTTTCATTGCAAATTTGTTTGTAAATAGCTGAAAACCCCCATTTTTCTGCCAATCTTTAGTGACTGCCACCTTGGAACGGTAATAGATAGCAATTTCGGGTTTGCACCAAAAAAATGTTTTTTTTTTATATCCCATTCCCAACGATGTAGGAGTTGCCATTTGAAAATTTTTAGTTGGCTCCCAACATTTTGCACAAAAGAAGTAAGTCTCATTAACCTACAAAGATCCAAAAATTTTAATCTCAATAGCCAAACCGTGTATAAATGACAAGGGTAGCCACTGACTTTTGGAAGAAACCTGTATAAAAAAAATTCAAAAAATGAAGTTTCATGCAATTTAATGTTATGCAATATAGATGAAAACACTTATAGAGATATTTTTTTAATGTCTGTGATTGTATTCAGTTTGGTTTGTTACAAATTTGTTTATTTCATTATTATCCCATGGAGTGACGTGCAACCATCATCAAACTTGATGTTATCCATGTAGAAATGTAGCTTCAAGCAAAATTTCAAGCCCATAGATCAGTTCGTTCTTGAGATATCGTGCGGACATACAGACAGAAAATGAAGTTTTTCCGGCTTCTCCAATGATATGCTTCGCTAATTGCTCAGCCAATTAAGGTTTAAGCTTATCAATTAATAACCAGACCTATTAAGCAATGTTGATTTAAGTTAACACCCCACCTGAATAGCTTATATTATACTTTAAATAGTCATCTCTTGGTGTTTTTCGAATAGAGTACGGTACATTATAAATGTTTTATTTCATTCTGATTAACTTTATTTTTATATTTTTAAGTTTTTAACTTATGTTGTCCCTAACATGAGTATGATTAATAAAAAAAGGTTGAAGCTCAAGCTACACTTTTCTATGTGAAATACTCACAGTTGTATTCATGGTATGAATTTCAAATGTTCGCAAATGGACTAATACAATAATACACATGTGTTTGTTTAAAGTTTTTTATTGGCTATGGAAGGTTTTAAATTATCGAAGTAAAACAAAAATGGATTTCAATCCTTGAAGCGTAGTGTTTTACAACATTTGTAACATATAACGATGGCAAATGTCCGAA
Source organism: Homalodisca vitripennis (assembly GCF_021130785.1). Lineage (NCBI taxonomy): Eukaryota > Metazoa > Arthropoda > Insecta > Hemiptera > Cicadellidae > Homalodisca > Homalodisca vitripennis. Next base: position 135,328,846 of record NC_060213.1, read on the forward strand.
AATCCTATTCCTTTCAATACATATGTTAGCAATACAGTACAGATCAGAGCTAACAAAAATGAATTTCTAATTTGATTTTCTCATACACTTTTGTGTAATATACTTATAAATATTAATTTATTTGTATTTATAGTAAATAAAAAAGCTTGTGATATACAACTTTCAGTAAAAAAGTTTTATCTAAACTCAGTTTACGTGTGAGTTTCACAGTTTGGATGTATGTTTGAACAAGCGGGTGGGCGTGTTCACATCCTGTCCTAGACAGCAATTTCGCTTTAAGCCATTTACTGTGAGCTATTAGCTGGCTATTGTTTTACCAGAGGCAGCTATTTCTGTATGCGTTTAGTGCTGCAATGTTGTGTTACGTGGAAAAACACCAGAGCTGTACAAGTAAACAAAACCTGGCCGACGTGCCATCTTCACCCCAACGACTGCACTGGAGAGGAGTCAGGTTGACCAACAAAATTTTGTTAAATGCAAGAAAACTACTTTAGCTGTAAATTATTATCAAATCTGGTAATGGAGGTGCATTATTTTGTAAAAAATACATATAAAATCTAAGCTACTGTCTAAAATAAAAGTCTAAATAATTTCTATATAACAAATTCCAATATAAAATTTTATATGGTCTAAATATTTCAACTCGTAAAAAAAAGAAGGATTGACATGTAAAAACTAGCAATATGTGAAATTACTATTTAGAAATATTAATACGATTTTTTCAGCTTTGTAAAGTTTATAAGAATGTTTACATTCTCAGTTTTACTTTGAGAAGTCTTGAAATTTATGAATAATACATTTTAAAAGAGTTACAAATTATTTTCTTTTTTTACTATTTTCTTTTTCTATTGCTTTGCACATAACATGCTCCAGGGTCCAACATTTTGAGAAAATACTTTTGTGCAAACTACATTACATGAAAATACACTCGAAAATAACCAATAAGGGTTTAAAACCATGAAAGTGCGGTACATAAAATATTACTGATGAAAGTTTGTATTGCCCAATTAACTCTAAATGGTCAATGGTTCGTGACGTTTAATTGCTGAAACGTCAACATTGCATGTCCTTCAACAATGATGGCTTCTGTATTATTTGTTGGTTGCGGAACCGTAAAAATCTTGTTCAAGTGAAATATTGTTCTACATTTTTTTGCCAAAGAGTTCTGTGTCAAGGATAGAGTAATACTTTTATTAGAAATTTTAGAGCTTAAGAAAAAACTTAACAAGAAATCAGCTGAATATTTAAATAATAAGCAATAAAAGTTTCAGATAGAGGTCTCGTTATACCATTGAAGTTAGGACTATGAAGTTGTTCTAGTACTTCTAATGCCTGGAATCACACATTAGCTTAACAAGTTGACTGCCACACTGAATTTTTTTGCCCAACGCCTAACTGCCCATGAGTACCATATATGGTACTCACCTATATGCAGCAGCAGGCCATGAGTACCAGAAATGGTACTCACTCTATCTCAATGAAGGGTTGAAAAAAAATTAAATTTTCGTACTAATGATCATGATTTTAATTTCAAAACTTATCAAGTCGATTATATACATACCAAAATTACATGTCCCTAGTCTTAGCAAACATTTTTTTTTTATTTCGTTGGCATTCATGGTAATCTAATAATCAGCTGTTTTGACCATTATATTGTTTTGTGTGTTGGTTGAGAAAGGTTCTTTATAACCTCCAATGGCAGCCTATTCATCCCACCTCTAAGGGCGCAGCGTAAAATGGTACAGAAAGATTGTATTTGACATGATCCTCAGTACATCATTTGTTAATTCTCTCCACATGTTCAAGAGTGTAACAGATAAAAAATTTAAAATTACAGAATGTAAAGAAAATTTAGTCATTGAACTATTTAAAAAAAAAACTGATAACATACCTCAAGAAATCACTATTAATCAAGAGCACAAGTTGGAAAGGCAACCTAAAAGAAACAAGTGTACCAAAGTGTTATACAAAAACTCGCTCAAGAAAGAGGCAGGAAAGAAGCACAGGCGAAAACTAAAAAAGGTTTATACTAAATGCCTTAACTGCAATCTGTACTTCTGCTCAGAATGCATGCAACATCATAACACTGCGGTTCCTATTCAACTCCTTGGGTTTATGCAGTGGAACAGCTAATAAGCAGTGTGGGTTTCAGTGTCTTTCAATGAGATCTTTGCTCTACTATTCCCATCCTGTTATCCACCTAAACTAATATATTGCTGCCAACGTAACTCTACTAGTGGTCATTATTTTAATCTTGTATTGGCATGCTACTTTGGGGCTTTGCACAAGGATTTTGTTCTAATTAACTAAAATGATAACTAATTAACTGATCCAGTGGTGATTTTAATAGCTCAATTTTCTCCTGATCCAGTGGTGATTTTGATAGGTCAATTCTCTCCTAATCCAGTGGTGATTTTGATAGCTCAATTCTCTCCTGATCCAGTGGTGATTTTGATAGCTCAATTCTCTCCTGATCCAGTGGTGATTTTTATAGCTCAATTCTATCCTGATCCAGTGGTAATTTTTGATAGCTCAATTCTCTCCTGATCCAGTGGTGATTTTTATAGCTCAATTCTCTCCTGAATCCAGTGGTAATTTTTGATAGCTCAATTCTCTCCTGTTCCAGTGGTGATTTTTATAGCTCAATTCTCTCCTGATCCAGTGATGATTTTTATAGCTCAATTCTCTCCTGATCCAGTGGTGATTTTGATAGCTTAATTCTCTCCTGATCCAGTGGTGATTTTGATAGCTCAATTCTCCTCCTGATCTAGAGGTGCCCTAAATCACATTGGTATCGTTAGGGATTATATTATAAGAAGTTATTTTGTTAGGATATGTTAATTTGACAAAAATAAATTGATTAACACTACAGAATCATTGTTGATGGTCAGAAAAAAGTCGATAACACTTGTGCGGTTAAGTCTATAACAGAAATATTAAATTCGTTTAAAGGTAACTAAAATTAAAATTTTAAATAAGCTGCATCTAACAAAGATTTTATATTGGAATATTTCTTTGTTATTTTCACAGTCATAATCTGTTAGCTGAATAGATGACTATTGACTTGACTGCCAGATTAGTGTACAATCTGGCTAATAGTAGGGTGAGAGGGGGGCAACTTGTGGAGAGGGGCAGAAGTGGACAGTTTGAATTTCCCGCTTTGTAGGTGCAGAAATTTAGTTCACAGTTTTACCACAGGATGGTACTAGTGTATTGTCTCTACGAAGGAAGTTTGAAGCTCATACACACACTCTGAGACAGGTGAGAAATTTTTTAGTTTTTTTATAGTCCTAAAGTAAAATTTTAGCACTGTGTTTGAAGGCAAATATTTTTTTGTGTTTACGTTTTTATTTAACAAAAGTATATTAGGGTGAATCTCCACTATTTTAGCAATAATTTGATGTATGTATTTGTGTACCTAAACCTAACCTAAAACTAAGATTGGGAGGGAAATATAATAAAATGTCACTTGGGGCACTTGTGGACATTAAAAATGGGGCCACATGTGGAACATGTCCACAAGTGCCCCAACACTCCAATTTGTATGTGTATTTTTAGCAAATATGTTGTTTAAACAGTTCCTACATTTTATAATCTATTGGAATTATATTTAATGTAATAAAGTCCCATTTAGAATAGCAGGTTAGGGGCCTACCGAAATTTAAGTAGGTCTATTAGAAACGAGTTGCGTTTTTTATTTGCGTAAAACCCATGGTGTTTATAGGAATGAATCAAAGGGAAAAAATATTAAAATTTTTTCATTTACAGGCCTAACTCAGTGATGTCAGTTTATATATTACAGGTAGAATGGTGAGAACCTACACACCTAAGACAGACCGAGCTTCGATACCTGAAGATGCCATCCAACGAGCTCTTCAGGATCTCCTTAATGGAAACTGCTCTTTTCGAAAGGCAGCTGCTGATCATGGAGTGTCCAAGTCGCTGCTGCATAAGCGGTTTTTTAAAAAAGTTAAAAGAGGAAAATAAATTAGAAGAAAATGAAGTACCAAATCGTGGATCTCCCGTTCAGTGCCGTTTAGAAGAGGTACTTCCAAAGTACAGCTCCATGCAGGTCTTCAGCCAAAGGAAGAAGAAGATATGTTAGAAGACTACTTGATTCAATCTAGTAAATTGCAATATGGAATTGACTTACAGACAAGTAAGAGATTTTGCATATTCATATGCCCTTAAAGTCAGCAGTAAAAATGCCCAAAACATGGGAAGAAAATAAAACTGCTGGCATTGATTGGATGAAAGGATACATGCGTCGCCATCCTAGACTAACACTACGGAAACCAGAAAATACCAGCCTTGCAAGAAACATGAATTTTAACAAACAAAATGTAGATGCTTTTTTTTGATAACCTTGTATAAAGTAACTCAACAGTATACATTTTCTGATGAGAGAATAATAAACATTGATGAATCAGGTATTACGACTGTAATTGCAGGCACCAAAAAGTTGTTGCTCCAGCTGGAGTAAAAACAAGTTGGGACACAGACCAGTATCAGCTGAACGAGGTGAACCTTGTAACCATCTGTGCTATTGTAAATGCATTGGGCAATACTATATACCCCCCCAGCCTATGTTTTCCCAAGAGTTTTTTTTAAAGATGCTTTTATTGCAGGTGCCCCTAATGGTAGTCATTGGTTTTGCAACAAAGTCGGGATGGATGACACAGGATGTGTTTTTGCAAATTATGAAAACATATTCAAAAACACACTTGTGCATCAAAGGAAAATCCTATCTTGGTGCTTCTCGACAACCATGAAAGCCACGTCAGCATTGAACTGATAAATTTCTGTCGTGACAATGGAATTGTGTTGCTCACGTTTCCGCCTCATACAAGCCATAGGCTTTCAACCTCTGGATGTAGGTGTATTTTCATCCTTCAAGAACACCTGCAAGGCAGAATTTAATCATTGGATATCACAGAAAACCCAGGAAAGACGATTTCAATCTATCATGTTGCAGGTTTGTCCTGCTAAAGCCTATGATAACGCTTTCACGAGGACGAACATATTGTTCTGGGTTTTAAAAAAAACCGGTATCGTGCCATACAACAAGATGATTTTTTAATGAAGATGACTATGCACCATCTAAAGTGACTGAGCAACCTTTGCCTCAGACCTTTTTAACTGAAAAAGAAGGTTGTGGGGCTACCCAAAATAATAATGAAATAGAAAAATCCTTTTGATAACGACGGTGAAATTTGGGCCAATTGCAGGGCCTTCTGAAATAGTTTCAAGACCAATGTGTGACGTTAGCTTAGCACAGCTCAACTCTCCTACAATATTCAACCCCCCAAAACAACAAACAAAATACTGACACCTGAAGAAGTTAGGCCTTATCCTAAATCTCAACCAAGAAAGGAAAGCTGCAGAGGTAGGAAAAAAGGCAAAACATGCATATTGACAGATACGCCGGAAAAAAATAGAATTGAAGAAGAAACTAAGAAAAGGAAGATAAAAAAAAGAAGCTAAGCTTTTACCTAGTCGGAAGAGTTGTAAGAGAAAACTTAGTTTGGAGAAAATTAAGCAAGGGATTTGTAAGAAACTTAAGTTTACCAAGAAGTCTTCAGAATAAAACATCCAACTCAGAAGAATCTCAGGATTCGATAGATTTTGGTGTGAAGGGACTGAGCCCTCTTGTTTTAAGTGAAGAAAGTGGAAACGAAGAAGAGTATGAGGAAATCAATAAAGATGGAAGCAATATTAACCATAACGATTTTGTTTTAGTTAAGTTGAGTGGGAAAAAAAGCGTTAAGCACTATGTTTGCTCAAATAAGTGAAAAACATGGACTCACCGAATTCACAGTAAATTTTTTCAGAAAAAAAGATTTGTTTGATTCTTTTAAGTTTGTGAAGCCTGATGTTACAGATGAGAGTATTGTGGACTTAACTGACTTAGTTTTTAAACTTGCTCAGCCCAAAGTTGTAGGGGGTTACTGAAAGAGCTGTTAGCACTTTTATCTTTAAATTTGATTTCAATGAATATAACATGGGATAGGCCTTTATTTTTTGGCTAATTAACTTAACGTTTTTAAAGAAAGCATTCAGTTTAAAGGAGAAATATAAGAACTTTATTGCAAATTTAGCTTAGGCCTATTGTTTTTCAAAAGATTGTAAACATAACATGAGTAAAGACTTGTAATATTTTACGTAATTTTGTTACTTACTGTGTGAAACATTTAAAAATAATGACTTCACTAATTAAAAGTGTATTTTGATAATGTTAAGTTATATCAGGGAACAATGTAGTTTTAAAAATATACTCATTTAAAAATTATTTGTGCTTTTTAATTCTATTTTTCCCATGTGTCCACATGTGCCCCGTAAAACTATTGGTACGTCCACATCTGCCCCGCATTGGGGCAGTTTGTGGACAGTGGTGCATTAGTTTACTAAAAATTTTATTATAAAAAAAACTATTTGATTTAGTACTCTTGAAATGCAGTTTATTTAATCAGTAATAAGCTAATGAATCTATAACAAAATATATTACTAAAAAATAAATGTTAGAAAAAAATACAAGAAATAAAATCTTGAAATTGTCCACAAGCGCCCCCCTCTCCCCTAACTATTTATCTTGAGACAGATAAACATTTTGCCAGTTGTTATCTCTTTTATATCAGAAAACTAGCAATTTTGTGTGTTTCAGACAACTTCATAGTTATAATCTTCCTTCACTAAATAGTTTCCACCCCCCCCCCCCCCCACCCCCCCCCCCCCCCACCCCCCCCCCCCCCCACCCCCCCCCCCCCCCACCCCCCCCCCCCCCCACCCCCCCCCCCCCCCAAAAAAAATAAAAAATACACATAGTTTTAATTTTTAATAGAAAATATGCTATCTGTTAAATTTAATTTTTCAGCACATTTTGGGCTAAAAACTTGCGTTTAAATCTCAAAAGGGTTTACAATTAGTTATCAAGTCATCATATATTAAACCATATTAACCCATTGTCCTATTTCTTTTCTACATGAATAAAACTTATGTATTTCTTATGTATAAAACTATACATAGTATATATACTTATGTATAAAACAATATACATGATGTAAGATTTTATAGAGATTGTTAAAGTGTTACTTTTGGTAATTTTGCAGTTTTTTCAATTATAATTAATATGGTAAAACTATTATATTAATTTAAAACAAATAAATTTAAAACTTGTATTTTGAAATTGATTATAAAATTCTTATTGTCACCTTTATATTAAGATTTGAAAAACTGGGATTTTTCAATTTGTTGAATAATTTTTTCGTGCCAGATTCCATAATCTATGGAATATACAAAGTGCAAAAATATATCACTATGGTTTTAGCACATTATGTGCAATATATAAACAATTTTGTAAAACTCTGCACAAATGCAAAAATCAACCTGTTATTCTGGGATTAAAGCTTAGAATGACATGTTTGTAGTTTATAAAATCTTGGTTCAGGTTTAGCTTCCCACTTTTTTTTATTATTTGTATCTTTTACGCTTTGCTTTAGAATCTAATATATTGCTTGTGACCCACCATTAAGTATTAAAGACAGCCTTACAGCATGTACAGTACATGTTATAGCAGTGACGTATTTTTATCTACCAAAGTAATGTAAATTGTAAAAAATTTAATATGCATCTTAAAAGAAATTAAAAACCCTTAGACTTTTTATCTGCATAAAATTCATACAAAATATATCCTTTGGTTTCCCTTTAAGAAAGAATAGGATGCACATATACAGTATATCTTTATTTTCTACTTTTTTATCGTCTTCATCAGGAATAAAAGCAGAAGAATGTTCTCGTGATCCGATGACATCTGATCAATTTTCAACAATAGACTGAGCTACATTGTTCAACAAAGAAATAGGATAAAACCTAAAATATTTCACTTAGTTTTTACACCTTAGAACACCTGCAGTGTTTTTTCATTACACACAACCAAGGAATGATATTCTAAATGTAAAATTTAATATTTTTCTGAAAAATATCAAACATCAAATAGTAACCAATTAGAAGATCTTTTTTGGGATTATCACAAAATAAAAGTTGATAAGGTCAGCTGCTTGGCTAGAAGATAATTTAAGTCTAAATTTAAAGTAAGTTTAAAAATAGACATTACCCAATAATATTACTTGGAATGTTGAACCAGCCCTTTAGATTAAGCTTATCTGAGAACAAATAGGTCTGAAGCCCAAGGTGATAAGTACCACTCAGAAAAAGACAAATCATGCATATTGCATCATTCATCCTGTCCTCTACCACCCAGATAAAGACAAATCATGCATATTGCATCATTCATCCTGTCCTCTACCACTCAGAACAAGACAAATCATGCGTATTGCATCATTCATCATGTTCTCTACCACTCAGAAAAAGACAAATCATGCATATTGCATCATTCATCCTGTCCTCTACCACTCAGAACAAGACAAATCATGCGTATTGCATCATTCATCATGTCCTCTACCACTCAGAAAAAGACAAATCCTGCGTATTGCATCATTCATCCTGTCCTCTGCCACTCAGAACAAGACAAATCATGTGTATTGTATCATTCATCCTGTCCTCTACCACTCAGAACAAGACAAATCCTGCCTATTGCATCATTCATCATGTCCTCTACCACTCAGAAAAAGACAAATCATGTGTATTGCATCATTCATCCTGTTCTCTACTGGTTGTTAATGATTGATTCCTGAGTGCTTCAAATTACAATCCTCTGTTATTACAATTTGAATTATGAAATTGTTTTAAAGATTTTTGTCTTGAAGAAATCTTAATGTTGGATTGGCTTATGGTTTCTTTAGGTGGGTTCGGTGCTCAAGATCTGTAATATTTGTGGGTTAATTACCCACACATGTAGCACATTCCCTTAGGGTTTCGAACCAAAACTCTACTTTTGGTGTTTTAGTTCCGTTATACATCAGAGTTTTACTTTGAAGAACAGGCACTCATTAAAGATAACATTATTTAGATGAAGATCACAGGGCTGGTATAATTGAAAATAATGCAGAAGTAGGTGAAATGTGTGATAAAGGATTTATTTAGATACAATGTAGTTATGTACAAGAAAATGATGTTGTATTACAAAATGATGTTGTTGATAAGCTTAAATGTAGGTCCAATGTAACCTTTTATAAAATAATAGATTTTCAAGTGACAACATGTTCACTTCCCATAACATAACAGGAGATAAACAGACATGTCCACTTCAGATAACAGCAGATAAGCTGCTCAGAACCAATTGAAGGTCAAGAACACAAAGTTCAACCTGTCTCTTTGGGGAGGCAGTATTGAACACAAAGCGCTTTTATATGGCAAAAGAAAGCAGTAAGGGTTATAAATATGTAAATGATAAAAATTCCTGCCTACCATTTTGAAATAAATAAAAATTACCACCTTACCATGGATATTAAAGAAAAGTTAGGTAGTTAAAAAAACGGTCAAGATGTACATAAGTAAAGTAAAAGATGTGTACTCACTTATTCTCTGTAAGATTACAGAAAACAAAATGAGTCAAATCTACATGAAAATTAAATTATTCAACAAGTTGTCGGAAAGTGCATGGGAAGTTAATAGAGTTAAATTTGTTCTAAAGAAATGCATTAAAGAAAAATTTAAAGTAATGGATGAGCATTTAGTCTGTAAGCTTTTCATTAGTATTAAGTATTTATTATTTTTGTTTGTTTTATCTTGTTATGGTATTACTGATGGTTATTTTGGTTACATAACTTACTGTGCTGTACCAATTTGACTATTTTGTTGAGTCCTTGTCGTCTGATATAGTTGTATGAATTTACACAGCTTAGTTCTTAAGTAGTTGTCTCAAGTAGTTCTTAAGACCTACAGTGATTATAAAAGTTTGACCATGTCTATTGTACTATTGTTGTCTAATGACAATAAAGATTTAAACCTAACATAGCTACGGTGGGAAGAGTTGTTTCAATGTGAATGTTGAGTTTAGTTTCGGTTCACCTTCCTTTTAGTGCAGCATCTGGGATCTGACACTGTTGCAGACTTAAGAAGGTGAACTGGAACTAAACTCAACATCACAAAGATCTGAATAATCTAAATCAACGCCAACTTCGTGATCAGTGGCTCTCAACACGGCTATCATGATGCTGTCAAGTACGGAAGATGTTCATCTGAACATACGTTTCAATCTACATATTTGTATATGATGTGTTCTATGTTATTTTAAAGTCATATCAACATCTATTGGACTGAGAAGTTCATTTGATTGATGTCAAAACCTGCTGGTGTAGTTTTACAGCAAACTGATACTGAAGATTAAGGGTAAATTAAGAAAACCACTTTATTCTAATAGATTGTCTGTTTAATAGCTTCTCCGTGGGGAAAGTGTCCACTGCTAGAGATAAATGGACAGACAGTATCGCAGAATATTGCCATCTGCCGCTACCTGGGGAAGGAGGCAGGACTGGGCGGCAAGGACAACTGGGAGGACCTCAGGATCGATGAGATAATAGATGTCATCACCGATCTTCGTCTCGGTAAACATTCTGACTTATATTTTTTCTTTTTCAAAAGGGCCTTGTGTTTTTCATTGTTAACCCTTCTCATGTCGTTGACGGATGTATTACAATGGTAGACTTTGACCAAAAACGCCAAATACAGTTATATCCAATATTATACATTGTGTCTCTAGGAGAGATTTTTTAGTTCTCAAAGGGTCTTTGAAATGCCTGTTGCACTCTCCGTGCTTATCACGTTTGTCAAGGAATTATTTATAAACGACTTTCACTCTGCGGGAGGGAGAGGGGAGCACTCTTTGTCTAACTCTGACCACCTGCTCGTCAGTTCTGCGTCTCCTATAGAGCCATAACCAAACATATCCGTGGCGTGAATTACTGCTTTATCGGTTGTCACAAGCACACGCGTCTAATATGTATCTCGTTATTATTCTTCATCATGTGATAGTATCGTGATTAGTTTGAAATATTTATCTTGTTTTATAGTAAAATTTATTTTAAATGAACAGTTTTGTAAAAAGTTCTTTTTTTATTTTTATCAATAAATACGCTAAATAAACTTCCCTGTTTTATACTTTTTTTATTTTACCTTTTATAATTTAGTTTTTAATAAAAATTAGCTTTAAACATAAAGAAACAACATTTTTTTACTTGTCTTGGTGTTATAGGAAAGTGAATATATTTATTAGTGGCATGTGAAGGGTTAAAATCTTCACACCCGTCAAACCAAAAGGTACATACTGCATACAGATTTTTGTGGCTTCAACCTTTTCTTACCTACTAATTAATTTTAATCGTTAACCCTTTCACGGCCACGAGCCGATATACTAGCTCTGGAATTATATTTCCGAAACTCTAGGCAATGGTTTGTAAAAGATGCTTACCCTTTTTTCAGTCTTAACACTTTCTAATCTGTGTTTAGCGAATCTTCTCGAAAGTTTGATGCCATCAGAAGTGTATCAGGCCGAAATAAGCCATTAACACAACATTTCTGGAACAGACTTTGCAAGATTAAGAAGGGCAAAAACATCAGATTGTAACCTTTGTACAAAGATATTCGACTTGGTCGTTCTAGATCTGATCTTCGTCGAGGATCATTCCAAGGAACTTTAAGGAATCGGTGAACTCTAAGAGATCTTTATGGACCATGACGACAGGTTGCGGGTCAGACTCTTGCTGTCGGAAAAATTTGACTTTGCAATGTTTGTTTTTAAATTTATTTGTTTCCAGTAAAAATTGAATACAAGATTTCAATTGATATAAGAATTGATTTCCAATTTCATTTTGAATACGGTATTACATAGAGTCATGTAGTCTCCATACTGTATTCTGTTGAACTTGCATTTTGAGTGCAGTATCATACAACTTTTAACATTAGTTGATTGTTCATTATTTATAACTTATTAAATTTGTAATTGTGTTCGGCAAAGGCACATTGTGTTTGTAAGAGGCTGATTTGAAGCTTTTCAAAAGCGTAAAGACATTCATAATTACAGTTAAGAATTGTTCTTTCTTCATTTACTTAAAACTTTATTCCAGAATTGGCAAAGCCGTACTTGGAGATGGATGAACAAAAGAAGGAAGCATTGAAAAAAACCATCTTTAATGAAGTTGCACCAGTTTACTTGAAAAAGCTCGATACCCATGTTGAGAAAAACAATGGCTACTTAGCCAACGGAAAGGTAGGAGTTCAAGTTTGTATTACAATATTCATTACTGTTTCTAAATTGGAAGACAAAATTCACTTTTTAGGTTTTAATTTATATTGAAATGTTGTATTGTGTAATCAATGATTTGATTAAAGATTAATTAATCATATTGAAGAAGGAAATTTATTAGAAGTTTGTAAAACATTTTTTTAAGGATAAATTTAAATAAAACCAGTGAGAGAATAGCGTGTTTTGGAATTTTTTTTAGCAGAAATACATATTTTGTATCGATAAAAAGTAATACATTGTTTTTGGACTATTTTATATTTTCAAATTGTATTATCAAAACATTAAATTTGTTTCATAACTTTTTGAAAAACGTCTGTTTATTGTAACATTTACTAACACATAATATGAATCTGAAATAGCTGCTGATGAAAATTGCTGATAGGTTTATTACAGTTTTAGAAGAGACTGGTCAGATTATAAAGAAACTCAGTTTATTTGGTTCTAGAAATGGCCACAAAATTGTCAAGTTATACTATTCTTATATAAGGAATTACCAATAATGTGGTACTAGGTATCTATTAGTTAGAAATTTTACGGAAATGCTGAATAATTAAATAACTATTTACAAACACAAGATAAGAGTATGGAACTTTAAAAATTAAATAACAATAATCAGAATAAATATTGTATTTAATAGAACATGTTTACAAGAACACAGTATAAAAACATCAACAGTTGATAGTATATGGAACTTTTTGTGAGATAACTTATTTACTTAAAGGTTTATGCTACACTAGGTTATTTTGTACACTGTTCTGTTGGAGGTTAACATATAAAACTGTTATAAGGTTGTAGATTATAAGATTACTACTGATATAATAATAAACACTAAACTGTTCTCGTATTTTTATTGTAGTTTAACATCAATAGCTCTCCATATTCAAAAATATAATTATTTTGTATGAAAAATAATATTTTAACTATTTTTCAACATAGATTTATCATTTTCAAGTTCTCATGGGGGGGGGGGGTGTAACCAGTTTTTCTAGAGTTCTCTCAAAGACATTGTGCCAGTGAAGAAAGCCGTAACTTAACATGTTTTACATTTTCATTTTTACAGATTGTGCCAAGTCTGGAATGTACAGTTTTAAAATAGAACACAATTTTGTTATTGAGGATGTGTCCATTTTGTTTTGTATTCTGTGCTGGAGTTTCCTCAAAATCTCTAAATAATGTTGTCGTGCAATGATAATTTCACTAATAGAAAGAAATTCAAGAAGCAAATGTCTTTCCTGTCTCCGATCACAGAACACATCGCTCTTTGGCACTGATATTTTCATTTTCAACAACGACGTGGTGAATCTTAAGTTTCATCACTAATCTTAATTTGGTTTTAAAATTTCTTTTCTTTTATTAATATATGATATTTCGAACATGTTTGAAACTGGAACACAGCTTTTGATAACATAAGTGAGTTTCAGTTCCTTGGAAAACAATTCTAAAAATTTGTAAAAATCCGTATTGTAAATGTAACAAGTCTGTACGTTTCACTTATCTCATTAACTGGCTCAACCAATTTATCATTTGCAAAAGAAGCTCAACCACTTTGTGTATCACCGTGGACATTGTCCATTTTTTTGCACCATCCCGTCACAGCAGTTTCACTGTAAAATTCTGTAATCTGACGAAGCATTTTTACTGACCTAATGTTCTCCGTTGCAAGAATCATTGAATGTTTTAGGTATTGTAAACACATGACTACTTAACTGTAACTGTACTTAACTTAATGTAATGGAATCAGTGAGCATTTAGAGCCAAAAGTGGTGCAGTAACAGTAGAAGAACAAAACAGTACTTCTTTCCGAATGCAGTCAATCTAAAATTACGTTTATACTTTTGATATTTAAAATTTTCAATATGAAAAAAAATTACAGCATGGCAAATTAAATTTAATGGCAGATTAATATTTTTACAGAGGTATTTGAAGTGTAATTTAACAATATTTAGAATTGTTGTAGTAATTTCAATTATTTTTCAGTTTTCATGGGCTGACGTGTATTTTGGAGCTATTTGTGAAAACTTTAACTTCTTGCTCGGCTACGAAGCAACGGACGGCTACCCAAACTTAAAGGCTCTGAAGGATAAAATCCAGGCTCTGCCTGCCATCAAGGCTTGGATCGACAGAAGGCCTGCAGATGACCTTTCCTTTATTGCAGAGCTGTTTGCTCCAAAAAAATAATGCTCAAAAACCAAAAATCCCACGCACAAATGTATATTTTGTTATTGTTGAATGATGTCTGATGATGTATGATGATGATGTATAAATGAACAATGCCTCTATGCTTTTCTAATGAATAATGCAATTATAAAGTAAGTGTTACTCAATAAAGTATGTGATATTTATTAAACCCGACCCAATCATATTGTACAAAGAGTGAGTCAATGATTGTGTGGTGTTGAATATAATTAAAAAAGTATGGTAGTTAGCTGCCGGTTGCGCATGTGAGGCTCCGTTTTTAACATGGGGCTAAAGTTTAAAACTGCGTCTTAAATAAAAACTTGTTTAAAACCCATAAATGTTTCACTTTATAAACTTAAATCTTAGTGTCTCAATGGTAATGAATAGTTAAAATTTGATTATATGTTAATACTAATGTTTACAATTTACATTCCATACATTATGTCTTATAACATTTATACTTTAGGAAGTTAAATATTTATGGATTTGAAATGAGTTCCTATTTATGTAATTTAAATTTTTATCCTGTGATATAAACAGAGCCTCAGATGGACAGCCAGGAACTAACAAGCTTTTTTCTTAATTTCACTAGTATGGAATCAATTATGTATTCTTATAATGAACGGTATGGTACTTGAATTGTTCAGTGCATGATGTTAATGATAGTAGAATTGATCTATTGTCAATGTATCGTCATAAGATTTGTTACATAATTAACTTTTAATTTTAACTCTAGCTGCTATGAGGGTCTGATCTTTAGGACAGAAAAATAACCCTAAATGCCATGCTCATCTGGTTCCCCATCCCTGTAAATGTCAAGTTTGGAAAAATAATTGATTTACAATTTATTTGCCTTGTTAGTCTACCATAAATCCTAAGTTAGCAAAATAAGTCTTTTTCACTAGACTGAAATGAAATTAGTGTAACGTAATGCCATTAAGTAATGGTAAAATCTGTTATCACCTGTTTTGTTTTACTCTTGGTCTCAAGTATTTTTGTACTGAAGTGAGCACAAGGCACTCTGAAACTAACAGATGTCTTTTTGCACAACGATTTCGTCAATTATTAACAAGTTACGATGACGTTTTCCTCTTCGGGTACACACGATCTTTCACAACTGGGCTTTTATAAACCACGTCGAGCACCCGATGGGGTACACTATGCATTTCCTTATTGCGTTTTTATTGTTTTTTGTCTTGCTAGTTTGTTAACTTTTTATCCCGCGATTAAATACCTCAGACTATCGTGTAACCCGTTGGGCACACGATTACTTAATTTTTTTAGGTACCCTGTAGGTTACAAGAAGAAACATTGAAAAAAATATTTATAAATTTTTTTGTGCAAAATTACTAGCTATTAAAATGTTTAATGTAAAAAAAGATAACAGTTCTTTAACACTATTATTGAAAAATTTGACAGCGTATACAAAAATCTGAAAATTAGCTGTCGTTATGGATATGTTAAGGTTACTAGCATTTGGTTTACCAAACTAAGTGGACAATAATTTGAGTAATTTGGGCAAAATAAAACTATACAATGGAGTGTCACAGGATCCGACAGACCATAAAGGAAGAGGTAGTGCAAAAACTGACACAGGTTTTTACTAGGACCAAAAGGAACATATGTATCCAGGTAAAAAGTATTTTCTTACCATCCACATCCTGTCCTAAGGTGTGTGTGTTGCTGCGAAAATCTGCTGCTTCTACGCACGAACTCCTTAGCTGAAGAGACGAATCTAAATCGAAACAGAATATCTGCAAATATGTTAAGAGCGTTAGCTCAAAGAATAAGTTTGCATTGACACACAATCCAAAAGCGTTTTGGCCATCACAGAGTAACGGATCCCAAAAGGGTAACCGATCTCTTTGTGACAAAGCCTTGTCGCCTGGACAAAGTGTCCAATGACAAATGATGGGGAAATGATTTATGACAATTATTTCGAAAGCAGAGCCCGGTCACCCTTTTGGGATCCGTTACTCCATGACGGCCAAAACACTTTTGGGTTGTGTGTCAATGCAAACTTATTCTTTGAGCTAACGCTCTTGACATATTTGCGGATTTTCTGTTTCAACTTCAAATCGTCTCTTCAGCTAAGGAGTTCGTGCATAGAAGCAGCAGATGTTGCTGCAACACAGGACCTTAGGACAGGATGTGGATGGTAAGAAAATACCTTTTACCTAAACTAATACTGATACTAATACTAAAACTGATCTCAATGTAGGTTTTTTCCTTGGACAAAAGGGAAGCTACGTACCCAGTTTCAAGTCTCTAGGATCTTTTGACCTCAATGTAGGTTTCTTCCTTGGACCAAAGGGAAGCTATGTATCCAGTTTCAAGTCTCTAGAATCTTTTGATCTCAATGTAGGTTTTTTCCTTGGACCAAAGGGAACCTATGTACCCAGTTTCAAGTCTAGGATCTTTTGATCTCAATGAGGTTTTTCTTTGGACCAAAGGGAACCTATGTACCAGTTTCAAGTCTCTAGGATCTTTTGACCTCAATGTAGAGTTTTTCCTTGGACCAAAGGGAACCTATGTACCCAGTTTCCAGTCTCTAGGATCTTTTGATCTCAATGAGGTGTTTCCTTGGACCAAAGGGAAGCTACGTACCCAGTTTCTAGTCTCTAGGATCTTTAGATCTCAATGAGGTGTTTCCTTGGACCAAAGGGAAGCTACGTACCCTGTTTCAAGTCTCTAGGACATTTCTATCAGGAATTAATGCACAGCCTGCCTTATGATCCTAACCTCAAAATCAATAATATTCTTTCTTGGACCAAGATGAATTTATGTCCAATGTTTAAATTCTCTAGTATTTGTCTATCAAGAGTTTTCGCACAGATGGACAGACGATTAGATTTCAAGAAGGTCTTGTGTACGTCAATAATTACCATACACTTAAACCTTAGTTGATCGGATATCTCAGCATGAGGCCCCATGAAATGAAATGTCAGCTGTATCTAATTTATATAACGGGTAAAAGGAGAATCACAAAATTCTTTTAACAGCTAACTTGTTAAATATTGAAAAATTCAGCATATTTTTCTTCATTATTCTAATATGAAACATCGCCTCTTGGCCAGCTGTGGGGATATAGTGTGGTGTGAATTTTATCGTATGTAGTGTAAGGAAACAATGGGTAATAGTAGTTTCCTTTTATCAAAAATAGCAAAATTTACATTTTCTAATTTCATTTTCTGTAAAAACGATTCAGAATGTCCCAATATTTAATGACAGTGTAAAGGTCAGGAAAGCCGAAGGGGAGTCTGGGGCTTTTAATAACTAAAATATGCAATTTTTGTTTTTATTTGAACAAATTCTCCATTTCTTCCTCTTTAACCCTTTGACTGATACGCAACGATATATCGTTTGTGAGTGAATTTACCGAAAAGTGATACACAACGATATATCGTAGTTAATGTTTCGGGCGAAAATTGATATGCAACGATATATCGTTGTTGCATCATAAATTTATTATAGTAAGTTTATAACTTATTATTAATAACTATACTATACTATAACTAACTTAATAACTTATTATTATAATATTTATAATAATAAGTTAAATACAACACAAGGCCAACTGAAGAGGGCTGAGTTCATGAAAGAAGTGATAGGAGATCTTTCTTCGGAATGGCTTGCAAGTAAGCAAATTCCGCAAAATCTCCGGGCTGGTGGTGATGGTCCATCAGTTGGTTTAGGACTCAGGAAATTACCTGAGAAGAAAGAAAAACTGTGCCGAACCTGTTCAGGTGACAATCATCCTGAAGGAAAGAAGCGGAGGTCTCGGACAGTGTGTGTAAGGTGTGGTCTTGGTGTACATGCTGAATGCCTCGGCAAGCATGTTTGCCACTGAAATTATAAAAACTAAAAAACTGTAAATATTGTAAATAATAACTTTTTTATTAGTGTTGTGTTTTGACAATAAAGTGTATTTTTAAGACAGGATTCACAAACAAATTTAATTAATATAGAACATTCAATGTGTTTGACTCCAGATTTCCAAACAGATTGCCTCAAATTCACTTAAGTAAATTTTTATTATTTTACCAATAAGTCATGCATTTTTTAACTTATATGCTTCAAATTTTCTGAAATTGGTGACAATAATACGTACTTTTAGAATAAATTATTGTCAATAAGAAATTTCAAAAAATTATTTTAGTTTACTACTGACAAAGTAAAAAAAAAAAATTTATAAATAAAAACAAACAAAAATTAAAAAAAATATTTTTAAGTAATTTTTTTTCTTTTTTATATTTTTTCCTAATAGGACATTTAAATGTCTAAAGAACAAAACTACTTTCAAGTTTCTATTATATTACATAATAAAGCTACAAATTATCTAGTAAAACACTACAAAAAGCTAATTTTAGCCTATCAATTAAGGGGATAACCCTGTTAAAAATCATATCAATTTTGGAAAAAAAAAATTGTTGATCAGTCAAAGGGTTAAGAAAATATACATCACGTGTATGTTGTGTGATTGTTTTATATCGTAAAAATAGTTTAAAGTTATATTGCAACTATTTCAAGAGGTTTTGCTAATGCCAGTGTCCAAATCAATGCTGTGACCCAGAACATATTTGTTATTGAAGAATCCACATGTTGAGATGTATTTTATTTATCTACAAGGATTTCTCAAACAAGGAACTACTAAAGACCGTAGTAAGACCTAGAATCTGAGTTTCATTGCTACAAAATGGGAAAAGTTGCCTAAAACGGGTGTAGATCTTGGAACTTCAAATTTAGGAGTTAGGTCTGTTTTTACGAAGGATTAGTGAGCAAAATTAAGGTGTTTGATAGGTTGAGGATCACTCCAAGAGCTTCTAGTTCAACAAGCTTATGTCACTCCAGTAAGAAAATTCAGGTAAGAAGTAAACAAGAGGAACAAAAAGAGAGTACCTAGAAGGAAGTTGAAAAAAGAGGAGAATAAGAAAGAATGCAGTTTTATTAACAAAGCTTATGTGATTTGACTAAATTACAGAACAGTAAAAGGTACAGGGAATGGGACTCGTTATCACAACACTGATAACTGTTATAATAAACAGCACAGTCTTATCACAGCAAATAACCACAAATTATGCTATAAACAGAACCGTTTTAGATAATGTCTCTAGAACCTATATTCATTCCCAGATTTGTAACCGGAACATGGAATATTCGAACGCTAGAGATAATGTCAGTACTTAGGACTTTGTTGTATATTTTATGATTTACTACCTCAAATTGTTTCTTGTAATTTATCAATGTATTGCAAATTTGTGTATGCAAATCTGGCCCACATTGTTGACTACTACAGAGCAAAATTGCATCATAACATTTGAAATGTAATTTTTCTCACCTTAAGAAACTATTTAATCTAAAACATAGTTCAGTGACATATTTTGAAGTTCTTATTTTGACAATGGAATGATTGTGAAGGAAATAGGATTTTTCCGGACATTTTCCATCGTTCAGTGATATAACAAACCAGTTACACAATGTTTCGAGATCTGCAATCTGATCTCTTCTTCAGGTAAATAACTAGCCTAACCAGGGCCGTGCGCAGAATTTTATTTAGGGGGGGGGGTTCTATACTTATTTTATGAAATAAAAAAGAAGAAACTTAAATAAGTAATAGATTAAAAATTAATACGTATAGAAAATGAGTTTATTATAAAATTGTAAAACTACATACTTTTAATACATTTGTAACTCATTCTTTAAACAAAGTAAAAATCTTTTTCAAATAAAAACATATGTGATCTACTCTTTCAATAAGTTGATGCGTCGAGGTAATATGATATATCCCAATCTTCAAGGGGGGGGGGGTTTGAACCCCCAAAACCCCCCCCATGCGCACGGGCCTGAGCCTAACAAATAATTACAAACTAGGTTAAAATAAACAGATCATACCAGAGTGTCGTGACACGCCTAATTCAGGAATGCTGTGTATCAACTTCACTAACTCTAAAACTTCACTAAGTCTTGTTGCGGATTCGCTTCACTTTTCAAAAGTTAAGTTGGAGTTAAGAAGGAAGAGCTTCTCTTACTTCGGTCCTAAATTGTTTAACAGCCTCCCCGACCACCTTAAACAACTCCATCATAATGTTTCAAAATTAGAATTAAAGATTTATGCATAATTAGATTTTAGTTAGTACAGAATTAAATTCAATGTAAGATTAGTTGGAACCATTATTTGTTGACTTAAGCCTTACAAGTTGTGTATTTTTAAGTCTTATTTGACATTAAATTTATTTGTATTTATTGACCTAAGCTATTCAGAAAAGTAGTCTGTAAACTAATAAAAACTTGGAAAAAAGGAATTTTTATTTATGATATATAAATATATAATGTAGAAAGAAGCCAATTTATCAGTATTGATGTACTGTACTATATATTTTGAATTATGCTTCATCAGGTACAATTTAAAAAAATGAAAAACATAACATACTAACAAAAAATACAAACAGATAAATAAATGAATAAACATAATATTTTTGAAATTTAAAAACATGTTCAAACTATGGTTGTAAAGATGTGATGAGTGTTTAGATGATTCAAATTAATTATCGTAGATTCAATCCACAATGAAATTTTGATTTTGTGACAATTTGACATGTTTGTTCTAAATTTTTTAACTTTGACGTATTTGAATAGTTATGAATTGTTTTTATTGGTTTTACTTTATATAAATTTTCAAAAGCTTCTTTGTGTATTTTACCATGAATGGACTTAATGGTTTTGTTTTAATATAAATATCATAATGTTGTTATAAACCAATAAAATGTTTGTTATTGTTATGTTCAGGTATTTTCAAAACGAATTTTGAACAGGGTGATCTTTTTTTATTTGCATATAATTAATATTTCAATGGACCCTGGGAATTTGAAGTACATAG
The DNA here is from genome assembly GCF_021130785.1 of Homalodisca vitripennis. Classification (NCBI taxonomy): domain Eukaryota; kingdom Metazoa; phylum Arthropoda; class Insecta; order Hemiptera; family Cicadellidae; genus Homalodisca; species Homalodisca vitripennis. The sequence goes on from NC_060213.1 coordinate 135,350,100, forward strand.
AAATGCTACTTAGTGGTGTAGGAGCTCTAAAGTTTTAATAGTGATTGATTTTATTACTACAAGCCATGAAAAAAATTTTTAGTAAAATATTACCCCCCCCCTCTCCCCCAAATAAGCAGGTTAGCACTACGCCCCTGGATTATGAAGGCTGCAATGTAGAGTGAGATAGAGGATGTCATTAACCTCAACAATTGAGGAGGGACCGAGCCTCTTATGTAAGAATATTGATGTTGGCCTGGGGAGGGGGATTGTTGGAGACCGACCTTGGCTTTGAGTTGCACTTGAGTGTTGTCAGCTGGTTGTTCTATTTGTAGTCTCCAACCTGTAATCTCTGCTCAGTAGAGGGGGAGGGGAGGGGCACTAGACTCTTCTACTGCTTGTGTCGGAACAGTCTCTCAAACTCAACTGCTGCTGCTACATTCCTGTTAAAGATGGCATCAGACTCCAAAATCAAACTCTCGTATTTCCCCATCATCGGCCTTGCCGAGCCTATCAGGTTTCTGTTAGCTTACTTGGGCAAGGAGTTTGAAGATCACAGAATTGGTGGTAAAGAGTGGCTTGCTACAAAATCAAGTAAGTATTTATAAAAAATATCACAGAATTGAGTTCTTGTAATTTTCAAAGTGAGCCTTTGCTCTATATCACAAATGTTTATGTTCTTCCAAATAAAACAGTATTCACAATAATTTAAATTAGAGCTTCATATTGTTAGTCACTAGCTCTCAGATCATGATGAAACTTGATAATTTGAAATGAAAAGAGTTATTAATTAAGCAATAAAAGTGATACTATGCTGAATTGAAGGGGTGGTTGGAGAAAAACTCTGTCTTTGTTTAGTGTCTTTACATGATGTCAATTAAAATTACGTGTGTATAGTTTATATGTTTTCTTGTACATATTTATTTTTATTAAAATGTTCAGCTGTATGTGTGTATGTAAACCCAATCAAGCAAATTTAAAAAGCAGTTACAGTTTTGTAACTATTTTGGTTTTTAATCACTTTTAAATATTGATTCTTTTTTATTTTTAATCACAATTTGTTTTATAAAATACTTTTAACAATTATTGTGATTAAATCTTGAACAAGAATATTAATTTGGTTAGCAAGATTGTACAATTATATTCCTCTGATAAATTTCAACAAAACTTTTTATGAATTGAATTATATTTTGTAATATGCGACTGAAGGAAAATTGTACTAGAGCCCTAACATAGATGAATTCGTTCTGATAAAATTCACTTTGTAATAATTTGTAAACAACTTCAAGAAACATTATTTTTTCCTAACCTGTATAAAACATTTAAATTCATTACAAATATTATTATTTTACTTATAAAACAACATGTGTTGATTAAAATAAATTTATTGCAACATATTTTTATTTGAATATTTCTGTACATGTGTAGAACAAAATCTAGCATGTGTATAAGTGTGTTTGACTATCTGCCACATTTAGTCTGTCTGCAAGTATGCTCTTCCCATGAATACAACCAACCAGTGGTGTAATTAGGACTTAGCTTTGGGGGATAAATCTCATCAAAGAGCACACCTCTCTGGGGTATGGAATAAATCTGAATAAATCAAAATTTAAATCAATTAGATAGGTCTAATTCAAAGTAAAACATTTAACTGCTGTATTTCAAACCAGTTATATTCCTGTTATATATTTTTTTAATTGTAAAAAAAATTTAAATTTTTGGGGTGTTCTATCCCTCTGTTAGTTACACCACTGCAACCAGGCAACCAACCAAGCGCATTCAGGTGATGCACTTAGTTTTCGTTTGGGTTATATTTTCTTAAATTTCATAATTATAAGAATATGCAACAATTTTGACCAACTCAAAATCAAGTCCATGTAAAGACTGCTGAAGAACACATTATAAATGTACCATTTCATATATACAATAGTAACCTTTTTAACACTTTTGATTTTTTTATTTCGTACGATGTACATTTCAAATTCTTAGAAATTGACGAAATTACGAAATAAAAAATATATCAAAAGTGTTAAAAAAGTTTATTATTGTATATATTTTTATCAAACACTTTTCGAGGCTACATCTCTAATATGTACCATTTCATTTGTGTTTTATTTAATTATTGTTGTTGCAGTAACGCATATTTAATTAAAATACATGTCAAAAATCTTTATGCTCAGTTATATTGCTATGAAGCTGCTTACAAAATTGTCCAAAATTACTAGGTACTCTAAATATCTATAATTCCTAATATAAATAACAAATTATATTTCCTGTCTTCAGGGAAGTCATATTAAAAGGCTGTTACTATTCAATTTTAAAACATTACTCTAAGATTTATTCTTTGTATCACCTTAAGAGGCTAACACAGTGTTCAACTAAACACTAATTGTATACAGGCTAAACAATGCATGCAAATACATAATGCAACATTTAAATTATATGATTGGTGGCAACACTGATATGAAACCAAGCCCGTGCCCAGAGCTGTTTTCTATGACAAATTTACCGGGACCGACCGTGTTTATGGATGTGATAGGTCATTCTAAAACTGTAACTTACTACTGACTCTTACTATCATTAACAAAATAATAAGATGTTATCTATGGGATACCTGGGGGGGGGAGGATGAAGTGGTGTGATAAGGGTGCAGTGGTGGGATATGACGGGGATCGGCTGAAAATCTGAAATCTATAGCTGAGTACGGCCCTGTATGAAACCTAATTTAATAAACGAAAATCTGAATGTATCATGTGGCAAGATTTGTATAGAAAGATTCAACATGTAGACTTAAAATTTTGCATGAAACTCAATGTTTACAATAATGAGTTCTATGATGCATCATTTTCATGACAACTTTTTTTATGTACAATTGTTAGTCCGTCTGTGCGCAGGACATCTTGACAATGAAATGATGTATAGATTGGAAATTTTGTATGAAACCTGTTATAAAACTTATACCTTGTACTAATAGTATAAAAATAGGGATTTCCAAGTTTTAAAATCGTACGATTAAAGTTGTTTTGTAAAAAATGTATCTGTATAACTTAAGCGAGTTTTTAGTGATGAAATTTAACTATTTGCTCAAACTGTACAATAATGCATAACAAATTCAGTATACCACATGTTTTGGCTACAACGTGCTATGTATTTTAGAAATTTAAGTTTGGAAGCAGGAATCTTCCTGTGTTAATTTGCAGTCGAGAATTACTTTCTTAACTGCATGATTTAAAAAACACAATATATGGTATGTTTGCCTGATAACTTCATTATATCTATGATTGTGCATTGTACAATTACAGTACATGAGTAAGGCTCTTTACTTCTGAGAACTGTTACTGCATTCACAAGCAGCGTTGATAATATTGTTAGTGCTCATGAGATAGTTGATTGTGAGTGAATTCTACTGTATGTTATATTGCTGATATTTTATAAACATTGCTGAATCAAGTAAGTCATACCAGCAATCTCAATATTGTTTTCATACTTAACTATTATTTTGAGGATGCTGTTATACAAAAGAATACATTTTTAAGAAGGAAATATAATAAGAAACTGGAAACAAATGATTTTTTTAACCTCAATAATGAATAAAATGTGTTCAAAAATTTATGTGGGTGATTTAAAATCATATTTTCCCCAACAAAATAGATCCTAAAATTCTCCATTACTATTAATGTGCTGATTTCAAGATTTTTTTTATTTTGTCCCCTCACATTTTCTGGTGGATTTCTATACATTTGCACCCTTGTTTAAAAGCATCTGGGGGAAACTCCATAAAAGGTTTTATTGGTTACTTTTTAGAATGCTCTGCAGTGCATTTGTAAAAGCTTTTTCCAACTCAGGCAGTGCAATACGTAAGTAGATCAATAGATACATTCCTAAAATTCGTGTTTTGTACAAATGAATTAATCAAATAGTGTTAAAGTTATTCTTACCTATGATATTACATTTTATTGCTATTAATTACATCTGCTATGGAATATTTATATCAATCAAAATAAGTCAAGTACTCTTCCATAGTCTTTTATATTTGAATCGCCTCATGCCAGAAAGGGCTTCAGTCACCAAAATGGCGAAATTGAGTTAGCTATAGGTTATCGTTGCTAATGACTGTACCAACATTTTTACGCATAAAGGGCTTTAGTCCCATTGCTCCAATGTCTTAAAACCAGAGTAAAATTTTAATATTCCATGCAGAAAGGCCTTCAGTCAGTGACTGAAGTCCTTTTTGCCTAGAATATTAAAACATCTGTTTTGATTGCATTGTTTGGTCATTAGTTGTATGTCTCGCTCGATTGGTAGACCTGCTTTGTTTTAGTTAGGTTTTCATTTTGAGGTTATGTGTTGCTTTAACTGTTATTACACTGATCTGAAAATCACTTAATTATTAAAGTTTATAGATAATAGGTATTCAATATGGTTAGTGAGACGGATTCCGAGGAGTGACCAAGAAAATGAAGTAGTAGTTGGGAGGAAACGTGTAAAAAGAGAATCAGAATGGAAAAAGAAATACTAAGAGAGTGTCAAGTGCAAGGGATTGGAGTATGAAGATTATAAAGGGAGGATAGTTCCAGCTAAAACAACAGGGCCTCCATGCAAGTAAGAGTCCTTACATTTTAATTTATTAACAATTTTGTTAGCTTGAATTTCTTTGCAATGGTCATATTAGTACGTATAATTGCACACCCAATCTAACCTAATTTTATAAACTATAAATTTTCCTAAATTTATTAAGGTTTATTTTGTTAATATGTACTGTACTTGTCACCACTAATTTTTAATATTTTTTTTTCAGCTGCAAGAGATTTTAAATGCTTTGATGGATTGACTGAACTTGACCAAATCAACATATTGCAACGCCTTCTTGACCTTCCATCAAAAAATGATCAGGACCTGTACATCCAGAACTTGATTGAAATTCATGACGTCAAGAAAAGACGTCCAAGGAAAGGAGAAGACGCAACGCAATGTTTGACAAAATGTATACATACTTTCTCCTGGTTGGTAACCAAAGGACGCAGGTATGTTACAAAGCTTTTTTGTCTCTGTTATCAATAAGCGACAAACGAGTTACAACGGTTGAGAGCCCTTGCCAAGGAAGGAAAAAACCCTATTGATAAAAGAGGAAAGTCTCAGAGCGCAAACACTTTGAGTATTGAAAAACAACAAATCATTAGGGACCATATTGAAAGTTACCCAACTAAACTTAGTCATTATTCTGGGAAAACTAGAAAATATTTAGATGCTAGACTCTGCACAAACGCCTTTATATCGTGCATTGGTCGACAAACATCCAGGAATTTGTAGTTTCTGCTTACTTTTATGAGTTTTTCAATGAAAACTACAATTTAAGATTTGGCAGACCGCAAATTGATTGTTGCTGCACGTGTGAAGAGCTCAACACAAAGCTAAAGAGAGTCCTCACTTGAACGATGTAGCAAAGAGATCAGCTGCTGCCGAGCTTATCATTCATAAAAGACGAGCAAAAAAGTTTTTTTATCAAGATTACAAATGAAGCTAACTCAAAGAACGAGCCACACGTACTTTTCCCTTTGTATGGACTTCATGCAAAATCTCAGTATACCACAAATTCCCGTACAAGAAACGTTTTATTTAAGACAAATCACGGTTAATGTATTCTCTATTCATGATATAAAAAAAGAGTCAGCAAAAGTGTATGTATACCATGAAGGTACAGCCAGCAAGACACCTAATGAAGTGTGCTCTTTCTTATGGGATTATCTCAAATCCATCCCCCCAGAATATACAGAGTTACGACTGTTCTCTGATAACTGCAGCGGGCAGAACAAAAATCACGCACTGAGTAGATTTTTTGTTGCTTCTTACTGACACCGGCCGTTTCAGCAAGATAACAATGTATTTTCCTGTCAGAGGCCATTCTTTTTTTGCCCTGTGACAGGGACTTTGCAACGATTAAAGCGTCATGTGAAAAAGTATGACAGAATTTACTCTGTGGTGAAATCAGAAAACTCATAGAAAAACAGCAGCGCAAAACCAGGAATCAATAAGTTTTCTGTCAAAGAAGTTGAGACAAAAGACATCTTTGATTTTCAAGCTCTTTTGGAAAAACATACTACAAAAAAAGCTGCATATCTCAAGAAACAAGATCGAAGCGAGTTCCAAAAGAAAAGAAAATCAGATTTGAAATAAGCAGTTATAAGCATTTTTGTTGGACCTTTGATAAAAATCAGTTTTGGTATAATATTAGCCAGTAAAACCATTGACAGCATTGTAACTCATTCTTTTAAAATGTGTAAGGACCAGAACCAAAAACCAACATTGCCACCACCTGTGTGTTATCCAGCTGGTAAAGTACCCATAAAAGCTTTCAAAAATCAACGACGTCAGGAATCTTCTACCGTACGTTGCCCATGAACACATAGACTTCTACGAAGATATTATGAATTGGGCCTACACTTGACCACATTGCACCTGAAGTCCAAGATGATTGATTACGTTTTCAAACATATTATTTTTATTAGTACTAATTTTCTTTTTTCCACACGGTGTTTGTAGTACATTTTTCAATCAATAAATGTATAAAAAACTGTTGTTTAATAATACCTTTGGAATTTTGATTACAGATACTCATAATCAAAAAGCTTGAAAATAGTAAAAATACATTTTAATGTAATAAAAAGTAAAAAATAATTAAAGAAATAAAGTTTTATATCATATTTTAAAAGGGTCATTTTAATTTTCATGCAAAAAGGGCTTCAGTCTGCTAGTAAAAAAAAAATTTTTCACTATGAAAATAACAATTTTAGTTTCCCTCACTAGTACTGTTGAAAGGTGTGTATTCATATCAAATATATAAAATAATAAGAGGTTTTTAAAAAAAATGTTTATAGAAATAGAAAAGTTTTTATTGAATTACTCAAAAGTAAAACTGGCTGACTGAAGCCCTTTTTGCATGAAGCGATTCATTTATTAAACATATTTTTCTTTATTTGTGTTTAGAGAAATATTAAAAAGTCCTAAATATATCACAGAATCTCACATATTATGATCTGACGGTTCACTCTTATGCTTTGTATGATTTTAAATTTCAAAATATATTTATTTTACCTGATTGCATCAAAAAATCAAAATTATGTATTAAATACAAAAACGTTTATTACTTTACTCTGAGGACAAAAGTTAAGTAAAGTTCTAACATCTTGTTTTTTTCATTTTTAAGATCTTGGATATATTTTCCTTTTTTTGTAATGCCAAAGTTGGAACCCTGCCATATGTGATACCGACATAAATGTATATGTTTGTAATAGCTCTATTTTTTCCAGAAGACCAGTAAGTAGAAAAAAACATATTCTGTCTAAACGTATACAAATCAGAATTAATTTTTCTACAATTCAAATTATTGCATTCATTCCAGCTCAGATAGCAATATTTTCAATTTCTTAATGATATACCAGAATGTCACTCATATTTTTTTTATTTTGCTGATTGAACTGTGGCATAGGTGATACTGATAGGTGTGGCATTGTTTGATACTGAATAAACTAATACTATCGAAAGGCCTAACAAAAGTAATAAACAGTCATCGCACAGACATACTACAGGCATCTTCCTTTGGACCTTTAAACTCCAAAATCAATCAGTTGTTTCTTAGACCAGTAGAAACTTAGACACCTAAGTTCAAGTCTTTAGGCCCCTTCTATTTCGGTAGTTGTTACACACAGACAAGCAGAGGAATCTGTGTCATTATCATCGGATATCAGTGGTAAGGGAATTTCTCGTAAAGAAAATAGTCAACCATTGGGATAACTATAGTCATTGAGACTGGCTCTGAGAAATGCAGAGTCAAAAAGCTAATATCACTTTTCAACCTGTATGATTGGCGCATAATTGAGTCATGTCAGTACGTGTAGTTTCTTATAAGTTTGGGCCTCACACATGTACTTAGGGAAATCAACACTGTGGTTCCACAAGGCAGCTTCTTTTCCAGCAATGCCAAAGTAGAATGGATATCTACATTGTGTGTCGAGTACTTTTTATGGAACAAGAAATGGCCACTTCGTCATAGTACATAATTTATAGCTTATAGCAGAGGCAAGGACGTAGCAAGCAAAGGGGTAAAGGGGTTCAGACTCCCTCAAATTTTCAATTACTTTTTTAGCAAACAATTATTATTTAAATAATTCAATATTACTGACATGTACTGCTGAAATATCATTGTTCTCAACAAAACAGGTCAAGAACTTTTTAAGGAACAAATGGGGAATGAGCGGTTGACTGCACTTGCCTAACTTTCTGTCCACTACGGGAAAATATCAGTTGTCTTGATCCCCCCAACATTTTTTCCTGGTTACGTTCTTTAATGTCATCTCCAGAATAGATTGTAAGGGTTAATATTGTGAAAATGGAGCCCTACAATATATTTTTCTTGCAAATGAAGCTTTTTTGGGTTAGAAATAGAGTTACTCATAATATAAAGCACTCAAGTCTCTCTACCAATGTCTAAATTTGGGATCCCAGAGAGACTGCTTCAGAGTACCAACAGCCTCATGTCTATCAAACTGTTTACAAGCAGTTGAATTCACTAAGCATCAGTGTATCCAACTATTTACCTTCTCAAGAGTGATGTCATTTAGCCTTGATCTTACGTAACCGAAGCTTGAACACCCACAATAAGGATTGAGTGAATGGAACAGTGGGTGTGGCATCCAGCATATTCTATAGTACAAATAGTACACAATGACTACAGCGCTAGAGATCATGTGACAGTATTAAAATGCAACGGGAAGTGACTTGTTGAGGCCATCAACCACCCTCAACAAGTTCAAACTACTAGTAGTAAGCAAACTAGTTCGTTAAGATATTATATTTTGCCCATAAAATTTGAAAATGTGAATTTCAGAATGCCACAATAAATTTTCTTGCTTTTTGATGTTAACTTATACAGATAGTTGGAAAAGTGATGCGAGATTGGTGTGGAAACTAATTACTCTTACCAGAAACTTCAATATCTTAGGAGTTGAAAACTTCAGTCTAAGGAAATTGAAAATGTTTAGAGTAAAATTGTACGTTATATTCTTTTGAGAAAAATGTTATTAAGGTCTCAGATTAAGCTTGGATGTAGTAAAATAATGTTTGTTCTCCAATATTATAAACTATGAAGATTTATATCATGAACTCATTATGGCTCTTATGCTGTTCATTTAAGAGTGGAATACCCCAGGGATTGATTTTAGGACCAGTACTTTTCTTTATTTATGAACTTGGTATACTGTATATATCAACCCTTTGATTAAGTGAATATAGACTCTGTGGAGAGGAGGAGGAGTCAGTGGAGCACATTTTGTTGGATTGTCCTGCCATCGTAGAGACTCGGAAAAGATACTTGGGAGCATATCTCCTCAGCCCCAAGGACATTAGAGAACAGGAGCCCTTAAATCTGATTGGTTTTTGCAAAAGCCTTGGTCTTTGAGGGCACAAATTAAAGTAAGGGAGGCGCAAAGGTCCTTTTAGGACTAAGCGCGGGGACAAATTGTCCTCTTCCCTCAGGAAAGAGAGAGAGAGAAAAAAAAAACACTTTGATTATGAAAGTATACTTCTAAATCCGATTATACAAATCTCACCTTCTTTGCCATCTGTTGCATAAATAAAGAACTACTAAACCAAACTCAAACGTGTTTAACCATTTAATATAATATTTTTTTTTAAATGGATTACTGTTGACTAATGTAAGTCTGTTAACAGCTACTCCATGGGGAAAAGTTCCTGTGCTGGAGATAAATGGACAGAGAGTCACACAGAATGTAGCCATCTGCCGCTATTTGGCTAAGGAGGCAGGACTATGCGGCAAAGACAACTGGGAGAATCTCAGGATTGATGAAATTGTCGATGTTCTTGGAGATTTTCGAACTGGTAAGTGTGTGTAGAATGTAGAATCTTGGAGCATTGGAAAAAAGTCAGAAATCAGAAGTCAGAAGTTTTATTGGCCATTAAGTATTCCAAAGATTACAATAGGCTTCGTCAAAATAACATTATTTTTCAGTGTAATTCTAGTGATATAGTATAAATATATACTAGTTTCCAGTCATATCTATTATAATAAATATATAATAAATACTTAATTCTACTCAAATAAATAAAACATAAAAACACACAGGGACATGGAGTTAAAAACTAAAATTTAAAATAAATATAATAAATTATGGAGTATCCTTATATATATATTTGTTATTTAAAACATATCAAATTTCATATACTCCTCAACACTGTAAAATTCCTTAAGCTTAAGCCACTCTGACATGTTTGATTTAAATTGTTTAAATGGTAAAGCTCTAACAAAAAGAGGAAGCTTATTAAATAGTTTTAACTGCTGGTATTTATGGCTTTTATAATATTTATCTAGCCTTATATTAGGAGTTCTTAGATTATCTTTTGATCTGGTATCATACTCATGGAGTGTACATTGTGTTTCAAATCTATCTTCATTTTCTTTTACATATATTAGGTTATAAAAAATATAAATACATGCCAAGGTCATAATTTTAAGCCTAGAAAAATGTTGTCTGCAAGACTCTTGGTATGATAATCCAGCTAATATTCTAACTGCTTTTTTCTGCCAGACAAAAACGTTTTTTGCTGTACTGGAATTACCCCACAGTCGAATGCCGTAACACAAGTGACTATGAAATAAGCCGTTGTATGTCATTATAAGTGTTTCTAAGTTTACACAGTACTTCAATTTTCTTAGCAGAAAAATTACCCTAGATAATTTTTTACAGAGATTATCAATATGTACATTCCAGCACAGTTTACTATCTAGATAGAAGCCAAGTAGTTTTACAGGTTTGAATAAACTATCATCAGTCAAATGGTTTTTAAGTGTGAATATTATATTTTCAGTTTTGTTTTCATTTATTAAAAGGCTATTTGCAGAATACCAAGCTTTAGCTCGTTCTAGGGATGTATTTAATTGCAACATTACATTGGCAATATTCCCATCTGCACTAATCAGTGTGGTGTCATCTGCGTATAGTACAGATAGACAAGGTATATTTACACTAAAGTCATTTACATAGATTAAAAAAAAAAATGGCCCCAATACAGATCCTTGAGGGACACCAGCTATGACATGTAAATACTCAGATTGAGAATCATTGACTTTAACAACCTGCTTTCTATTGGTTAGATAACTTTCTAACAGACTTAACTCCACATTCTTAATGCCATAGTATTCTAGTTTTCTACATAATATACTATGGGACACATTGTCAAAAGCTTTGCTCAAGTCAATCAGACTAGAACCTATAACTAACTTGTCTTCAAAACCTTTTAAAATTACATCAATCATAGTTTCCACAGCCATTGCAGTGGAGAGTTTAGGCCTAAATCCATATTGATGGTCATATAGCAATGAATTATTTACAAAATAATTATGCAACTGAGACAACAAACAAGATTCAATTATTTTACTGAAAACAGGCACAATTGCAATGGGTCGGTAATTCTCTGGTAAATTTCTGTTACCTTTTTTAAAAACTGGGGTGACTTTAGCTGATTTTAGACAATCTGGAAACTGACCTTTAAACATAGTTAAATTTATCAAGTAAGTAAGAGGCACTATTATAACATTAATTATATGCTTTATTACAAAGTTTGAGAGCCCATAAATATCCTCACTGCGTGTATTATTTAACCTATTAACAATAAATTTGACCAAACTACCATCAATCGTGTTCCACTTAAAATTCAAATTCTCTTTATCAGGGAGAGGAAAATTATTCAAAAAATCATTGTGAGTTAAACCATTTACAGAATTTATGGTGTTGTTAGTTAATGATACATTAACAAAATAACTGTTTAACTCTCCTGGCAAGAGTGGTATATTTTTTGAGATATTTGATTTCTTAACTCCAGATTCATTTCTTACAATATTCCATGCCATTTTACATTTATTTGGAGCATTTGATATTAAATAATTATTTACAGAAATTTTTTCTTCAGAAATAGTCTTATTGTAAATTTTCCTATATCTCTTATATCTATCCTTATCAACGGTATTACAACTTTTCTTCCACTTATCATATAAAATTAACAAGTAAGCTCTCATATTTTGTAGTTGAGGTGTGAACCATCTTTTATAACGTTGTCTTGAATTGCCCTTGCCTTTTGCACTGACTATTGGACAGTTGTTATTTAAAATATTAGACACAATATTTACAAAGAATTCAAATGCTAAATTCACATCACTTACAAGATACAAAGGAGTCCAGTCTGTGTCATTTTTTAAACTTTCAGTAAGGCTAAACAATCGTTCCCTTGTAAGAAGTCGTGTTAATTGTATGTCATTACATTGTTTTGGCCTAACTTTATTTAAGTCAAACTCAACCAAGACCCCAGCATGGTCTGATACTATATCCTGGTTAATGAGAGAACAACAATATAGCTCCTGTTTGACATTTGTATAGACATTATCAAGACAGGAATAGTTTCTGGTTGGCTGCTCATTCACATAATATAGGTTAGTAGACCTAAGAACATTAAAAAAATACTGTACATAGGGCCTATTTGGTTTTAAAATATCTACATTTACATCCCCACATAAAGCAAAATGTGTGTGTGGTCTATCCATTAAATCCAATATTAAGCGTTCTAAATTGTTTATAAAATTATTAAAATCTGAGTCTGGAGTTCTATATACATTTAATAAAATTAAATTAAAGTCTAACAGTAAAATAGCAGATGCTTCACATAAATAATTAATACTATACTTAGATACATTTATACTCTCATATTTCAAGCTACAATCTACCATTATTGATGAGCCTCCCCGAGTAAGAGGTGGTTTCCTACTGAAACTAGATGCCACAATAAAACCTTCTGGGACATACAGAGTAATTTCATCCTCGTGTAACCAGTGCTCATTAATACACAGCACATCAATATTGTTAATATTCAAAATTACTTCAAGTTGCCCTATTTTGTTTCTTATTGACTGTATGTTTATAGTCAAGACATTTAGCTTACTTCTACACTTAAATTCTAAAGAGGATGTTGCACCGAAGGCAGAAGTCCGTTTCCCGATGGTGTAGCAGAGTCAGTTGCCGGTGTGGTGATATGCAAAGATGTTGGTGATACAATCCCAGATGCGACTGGCACCCCCTCAGCACTTACAAGAGGGGTTGATGGTGATGCTGCAGCCCTCTCGTCCGCAGGTGTAGAAGGGCGAGTGAGTGGTGATGTGGTCTCTGCCGCAGCCGGCACCCCCTCAGTTCTCACTAAATTGCCTTGTGGCTGCGATGGTGATGTAGTTCCATCATTCATGTGATTTACAGCAGTACAGATTTGCTCCGCAAGCCATCTCTTTCCTCTATTATTAAGGTGTAGTCCATGACGATTGTGCAGATGTCTTTCCGCTTTGCTTACCTCAACCAACATCACATTTTTATAAGAGTTACACAGTTCCTTAATTGATAAGTTTGATTTTCTTTGTAACTCATTCACACATGACCATTGAGGAAGATCAAATCTATTTGGCAAATCTACCAGTATTATGTTGTTATTCCTAACCTTCTGAATTGTCTCTGTTATACCAGTTATAGCTTCATTAGCTTCATTTCTTGAGATGTCATTTGTGCCACAGAGAATTACTAATACATCATCTTTACTTTTTAATTCATTTGAAATATTACTAGAGTCCAGTATGTCTTTTGTTCGACCACCAGGTCTCACGAACCCCACTGCTGAATAAGTGTTTTGGTTCTTGTTAATATGCCAAGACAGGCCACTCCCATGGCTGTCAGCACAGATCAACAGTGTATCTTTATTCTTATTCTCACAAGTATTGTGGCAGTGAACTTGTTTGGCTTTCAAGCCGCTGTGACTTGCCTGATGGACTTTTGATTTAGCAGTATTAATATTGATAGATGAGATGATACATTCATTTTCATCGGACACCTCTTCTGTAGAAACATCAGAAAGTACCTCAAACGGATTAATTGAGAAGAACTTTGGACCTGACTTATGATAGTTAATTGGTTTAACAGAATGACGAGATGGCACTTCCAGCCACTTTTCAACATCAAGAGTGGGTTGTTGTACACCATTTAAGGGAGGGAAATAATCCAAGCAGTTGGGATCCCCTGTTCTTTTACATATAGTGTCTGGTTTATTGAGTTTTTCTCTTTCTAAGATCCCAATTATACTCTCTAGAGACCGTATTGTATCAAGCATTTTTGTACTTTCCTCTTTAAGAATTACACATCTATCACACGTTCTATTTTTATAGTTATGTACATGTTCACTTGCTTTGTTTTCTTCTTCTACCTCTGAGATAAGCTTTTCTTTTGCCTCTTTTTCATATCTGAGTTTGTTCTCCAATACTTTCATTTTCTTCAATAATTCCTGTTCTTTTTCAACTGACTCTTTCTTTAATAATTCATAGTCTTCTTCATTTTGTTTTACTTTGTCTTCAAGTTCCAGTATATAAAACGAGCTTTTGTGTTTTGCCAAGTGTAGTTCTTTTCGTAAATATTCATTTTCTTGTAAGACAGATTTATTCATCTCATCAGCTAGTGACGAATAATTAAGCTTTTCTGAATTTTCTTCAGTAGATTCTGTACTTGCGTCAATCATAGATTCATTTTTGTCTATTGAATAACAATTTAAACATCTCCAATCCTCCAAAAATTGTTCTTTCTCCATTGTTTTCACATCAGTAATGGTCAAGTTAACACACTTAAAGTGAAACCATTTATTGCATATGCTACATAGGATAGCGGATGACTTTACATTTTTTTCACATTTACCACAGGGATATTTTCCCATTGTCAAAATTATATAATTATAATATTTATTATTTTCAAACAATAAAATCTTATTTTTAAGTCCTTTGTTTGCTGTAGCAAAATAAATTTGAAAAATACTAATCCTATGTGGACATGAATTACGGTGAACAAGTTTGCTCACTTTATTTTATTTATTTATTTTTTTTTCTTTCTTTTCTTTTTTTATAAGCTTTAAAGTAACTAAATGTTGGTTTGATTCATTGATGTCAGACAGTAGTGGTCAAATTAACCAATGTAAACAAGCATGTAAACAAAGCAGACAGCAGTGCAAAGCAGAATAACCTGACTGACCTTGATCTGTCACTACAGGTGGCTCACCAACCAGTCAGGTCTACTACAGTTTGTAAGCCCTCCGATATTAGCCAGAGAGGCTCATGGTTAATAAAATGGGATAGCGTTTGCTGCCACCACCCTAGCTATCGTAGGGAAATTTAGAATTGTGGTTGAGAAGGGTCTTGAAATAATTACTCACGTTTCTCCTTTGTTTGGAGTCCAAATCTATATTCAAAATGCACTAAAAACACTCGTAGGCGCACCCAAACTACTATATGTGTACCGGTGTGTTCGCATCTCACTCCACCAAAATAGACTTACTTCACACACTCTACATTGCCAATCCCTCCGCCTACCTCCGAGCCCTCAAACTCGACTGCCGACCCGTGCTGACGAGTGCTGATCCCTTGCATTTTCCTCAGCACGGCCAGTCACCTCACATCACGCGGTTAAAGGGACTTGGGTTAGTCCAGTTAATTTACACACTGTGTAATTACTAAAATACCATCTAAAAATTACTATATTAAAATAGTAGTGTGCGTGCGCGCTTACATCACTCTCCCTTTCAGGAAAGATGGATCATACAGAATTTTCATGGTGATACATCTTAGATTCTCAGAATATAACAAACATTTACAATACTTCAAAAAAAAATGTATAGGATAACATTTTACATTACATCATTTTTTCACAACTTAAAAGGACAAAATAGTATTTTAGGCTGCGTAAGTTCTTATAATCTACAATTTAATTCTACTTGACATTGACAATCACTTAAGATATACGTCCTTCCTAACTACATTACATTTCTTGTGCTTGGCAAGTCCCCACATATTTATAACAAATATAGTCTTTGCAACACTGACCTGACTGGTTCAGCACTACAATGAATTTCACAATACCGTACTTCAAGGCGGGCTTGGTGTATTGAATTGAACAAAGGAAGACTCCTGAATAATTTCTGCGAGCGGAGTTCCATGTTCTACTCGAATGGTTGGGGCTTGCGCCTCAGCAAACTGAGGACATCCTCGCACAAGGTTGGCATTTTCCTGTGACAAAACAAAACTACGCAAAGTACACTATTCAAAATGAACAAAATAAACATTGAAACTATGATAATGTAGAAATAGTTCAGTGGGGTTTCTATACTTTCTTTGATACTAGGGTACAAAACATGTGTATCATTTAAAAAGCTTGTTTAAGGTCTAGTTCTATGTGATTATCTTTAAGATGTCCTTGACTTTTTGCATTGTTTCAAATAACAAGCTACTGTTTTTAAAAGATTAGATTTTCTTCGTGGAGATAGCAAACAGATTAATCTTTGGGATGTGCAAAATGGTTAATGTCAAATTTATATTTTTATATTTCCTTGAGTCCTCGAGAATAACTTATTATATTTACCAAAGATAGCGCAACTTGAAGCCTGTTTTAATATTCCAGACTTGTTTAAAGTTAATTCTAAATAAACCTAGATGTGGTGGAGAGATAACTGAGTTTTCTCCATCAGAACTCCTCATACAGTTAAGTATGACTGTATATGGTTCCTTTAGGCTATAGATCCAATCATTGCCGTTTTGGATCCATACAGGTGAAGTTACATTTTATGGTTTAAGGTTCGTGAACATTTTTTCTGTGACTAGGTTAGATCCCATGAATAGAGCGAATATACAATCATTAACGCTATGATGCAATACATTTATAGAGTTAGGACACAAATAAAATGACTTAGTCTACACTGACTTAGTGTGTTAAAATCGATAGGTGCATAATACTGTCTCTCTTGGAGATCAAACAAATAATCAACTTGTACATTCCATTTTAACCAATGTTGAAGGTTTGTTTGGTACAATGGAATAACTTCTACTTTATAAAGTTCAAGACGTCTGTCTTGCGAACTTAAAGGTACAGTTACGATCAATCTAATTCCTGTTCTTGGTGGCTTAAAGCATGAGCAGTGCAAAAGGTGTAATACATAAATACGTCCTCTTCATTAACTGGTATAATTAGTTTCAAATGACGAGGTATGACTTTTCCTATGTCAAGCAATATGTTTACAAAACTCATGGGGTGGTAGTAATTTTGCTGCTTATTCTACCTGTGTTTACTAATTCTAAAGCTTGCCTAAACTCAACAATTCTTAACTTTGCTTCATCTATGGTTTGACCTAAATGACGTGCTAGACTGACAGATTTTAAATGTTTTGTTAATGAACGATGTAGCATAATGTTTTCTTGTTCGAATCCTTGGAGTGAAGTGATTAACATGCTATTTGAATGAGTAAGTTTAGTCATTATCTCTGATATGGCTTTAGTATTTGTTACCATCTTTTCATTCATGTCTTTCATTAAGGTGATTTGGTTTTCTCTAGAACTCAACAGTGATCCGCTAATCTTTTTTATCTCTTCAACTTTACTATTAACTTGTTCCATATCTTCGCTAGTGGGCACACCAAACAACCATTTCAATGCATATCCTCCTGCATCAACTAGTCCTCGCTTGGAGCGTTCTGTAGGTAGAAGTCTAAATAAGTCACTTACATCGGATTCATACTGGTCTATCCCGGTCTTAATTCTACTATATTCGAAAGCAAAGTCCTCATCCCACACATTTAACACTAGTGTTCGTATAATAAACTAAGTCTGTGCACAATGTCTTAAGTGACTCAAGTTCGTCTCTTATTTCTATCATATTAAAATCTAATACAATCTTCCATTCATCCTCGAAATAATTGTGTCATGAAGTTTCTTGAAAACGATTCCCTGTGTCATTTCATTCTCTGCCATTCCTGTCTCGACAAAGAGTACAAGTATTCCTGAAATCATCATTTAGATCCTAATAATTGTTTACTTCATGAATATCCTGACTTATTTCGAATTTATTTTTATTACGTACAGCTTGATCTTATGTTTCTTATCTTAACCTGCGTAGATATAACTTCTTTCCTTATAGTGTACTCAATCACACATTTGAATTGTTTGGATCCTTTAATTTGGCTTTTATTCACACACCTTGCATACCCATTCATCAACATTCGTTTCACAGTCATACAACATTCATACTCACGCATACAACCCATTCAATTCGGAGTAACTATTGCATTCTACTTTGTACGTGGTACTCTAAAACATCTTTTACTTACACATCAGACAAGAAGCATAACATACTAACGAGGAATATTTTAGTGTATCCATATAACATCCTCAAATAACAAAAACAATACATAATTATTCAATACATTGCGTTTTTACTTTTAACTACTAAATAAACGATGCAATACGCGTTCACTGTCATAAACAATATGTATATACATTCCTATTATTTAATAAACTTCATAGTCTTTGAATCTACACGGTTTTCTTCTATCTCTTATGGATCTAAAAGGGCCTGGTCGCTCTTCTGCGGTTCCTTGGGCTTGGTTCTCTCCTGTCTTGTTCTTCATTTTGTCCGGCTACTCTATTGAATGCCTCTTCATGGTCTTCGGTCTCTTCAATGATTTCTTCCTGTTCTTCTTCTTCTGCTACCTGAGCAGCTTTTGGATCATTTTGGCTACTTCCTTGTTCTTGCAACTTAAACTCGGTGACAGGTTTTACTCGATTCACATGTACCTTTATTTGCTTCTCACTGTGTGGCTCTTCTATTTTGCAGAGCAGCGTATTCTTGTATATCACTAAATTTTCAGAGGTGATATTTATGTTTTTGGTCCAACACATTCTTTATTCACTTTTGAAAGGCTTCTAGCGACATTGATGCCATGAACTTTTACTAACGCTGGTTCTGTAATTACGTTTTTCCTTCCATTTGTTCCATTTGATCCTTTTTGTTTTTGCTTAATTTTACTTGAATAAGCATTTCTGAACGGGCAGGCACGTTGATGTTTGTGCGACTATACGCTAAAATGTCAGGTATTTCTTCCTTCAGGATTTGTTTTGGTGGATTAAGGTTTGTTGAACTTGTTTCGTGGGAACATTGAAACAATGCCAATGCCACTTCTCCTGCTTCGAGTTACAGGGGATTCTCTTTCATGGAAACTGCATGCTATCTTGTTTCCAATACTCAGAGACTTATTCTCAAGGTCAATCACAGCCTTTTTTCGTTTCAAAACATCGTTATCCTAGGATAGCAATATAATCTTCAGGGAGATCTGTTGCTACGAAGTCACATTTTAAATCAAGTAACTCCAGTTGCAAGGTCTCTGTTACAGTGCCGTAAACGTTCATAACAGCACCAGTGATACCTCGTATTTGGATTTCAGTTGGAGTTAGCTTGTTCTGAGCCATTGTCCTATCGATCAGTGATACTTGTGCTCCTGTATCGATTACAATGAGACCGTTCACTCCTCCTATGCACCCTTGTACAATTAATTCACTCACATTTTCTTGTGTCAAAGTGGCAACAGCTTTGAAATTCAACTTCGCCTGTCTTGAGTCCCGTGTGGTTTCAGATTTAATGATTTCTGAGGTTCCCAGCGGCGTGCCTGGGTCCCTCGTTGTGGTTTAACGTGTTCGAAGCTGATCCACGTCTCCATGCTGATACCCTCTGCTCCTGAAGGTTCCTCCTCTAGCTGCGCCTCTTCCTAATGCTGTATTTCTCATACCCCAACAATGTTTGCTGTGTGTCCAGGTTTTCGGCAATTTTCACAATAATAGATAGTTGTTTCACTTTTACTTCTACAATCCCTCTCTTTGTGACCTTTCTTCTTACATGTATAACATACAATATCTACTCGCCTGGATTGGCATTCTCTGGCTTTATGGCCTGGTTTCCCACAAGTGTAACACGTAGTATCGGTGATCGTTCCAAAAACTCGCCTTGTCTTCTCCTCAAATTCGGATGGTCTTTTCTCTAAGTTGTTTAGAGCTATCGCCGTGGTTACAGCTTCTCTGAATGTTTTAGGGAACTTGATCCTGGTCTGCCGTCCTATTTCACCATTTAATCCTCTTACAAAGGCATCCATGGCTCTTCTATCGGCCTCTTCTCTCAGAATTTGGTTTTGCTTCAGCGTTGTTTGTAACTCTTAGAGTTTTATCACTGACCCTTTTTACTCGGTCAGAGAAACTGCTCAATAGTTTCTCCACTCTGTTTTGTCGTATGCTAGCCAATTGCTCGAAGTAGTAATGATCTGGTAGGCTATCGCCGAATCTTTCCATAAAAGCAGCTTTTATTTCTTCTAAAGTTGTTGAGTTTTTACATTTTTCGTCTGACTTTGCAAACTGTAGAGCACTGCTGTTAGTTTAAGTTTTAAAACTTGAAGTTTTTGAGCTTCACTCCAATTGCTGAGCTCTCCAATTCCTTCGATGTTGTCAAAGAAGGGGGCGAACTAGATCTGCTTTCTCTCCATCGTAATGGGCTATACTTGAGGACAAGCTCAAATGACGGCTTGCTGTCTGCAAGGGTCATGTCCATCGGGGACGGAGATGTTTCAGTTTTGTTCACCGCGGAGGTAGAAGCGTTGGCTAACGTTTCATCTAGTGTTACTTGAAGCGACCTCACTTTATTCGATATGGCATCAAAGGCGTCTTGGACCTCAACGGTCTTCCCTTCTAGGTGTACAGTGCCCATCGTTAATAATTTAAAAAAAATTTGGTTTTCCTCTTTGGAATTACAGTAGCTATACAATTCTCTAGGTTATCAGTGATATTCAATAGTTAAACTTAAACGCTCTAAATGAAATCCCTAAAAGACATTGACAGCAACAATGTGAATAACTAGTTTCCCTATTTTTTCAGTAAAATAAACTTTTCCCCTTTTTTTTTTTTTTCAATTTTCGATAATGGATCAATCAAACAATAAAGTTTTTTCGATTTCCAAATGATACCAATCACTAATCGGTTAGTATTGAGTTATCAATGGATCAATAGTCTAACAATGCCTCGATATACAAGTATATCAATACTGTAATGTGACTCAATACAGCTGCAATAATATTAAAATAATCGTATTTGTTATATGATATACTATGTGCTATTACTTATATACTCTAATAGTTAATCACATTAACTGATATCACTTTGTTTTCAGTATAATTCGAAATTTACCCTTTTTATAAGTCAGCAACAAGTTACTTCCAACAATTATTGCTATTATACTCTTTTACACTTATATTAAAATTTCTAACGGGTTTCTTTTTGTATACAGATATTAATGAATTATCAATCAAATTGAACAGTAAGCTAATATAGAATCATTGGCATATCCCTATTTCCAAGCAAATGATTTTAATCAACACGTTATTCTGCTTATATTTACGCTGAAAACATGATGGACTGAATGCCCTGGAGGTGACGACCTGACATGGAGGCTTTGGCAAAATAAAATACTAGGATGTTATCCTTTTAATTTCTCTTATTTAAATAATTCTGAATCTGTTTGTCAATAAAGAAGTTTAATGCTTAAAGCCTGGCCTCAATGCTGCATTCACCATTTATTTCCAAGCATTTTGAACCATATTATTTTAACCAACTATTTACTAATAATACGTAGTCTAATCTTAGGTTTCGCCAATGATTTAATTTAATTTAATTTAACAAAGTTCCCACTGCTCACCAAATAGTGACAGGGCTGCCATCTCGAAGGCTGTGGATGATCGTGACCTGCGTTGACGGAGATGACAACATCTGCGTAGACAGTGGTCGGCAGTTGGTAGTTCCGGTCTGGATCACTGGATGTCCGGTGACGTATGCCCTCCTTGTTCCTTTCTATGTTCTATGATGACGTATGATGATGGCGTCCAACTTCCGCTTCATAGTGTAATGGCGTTGCACATGGTGTAATAAGCACACAGAAACTAATCCAAGTCCATCTTCGTTCATATAAGTTGAATTTACTCGAAATTTAGAAATATAACATTGCAATTAATTTTGTAAATGAATTTAGAATAGTAGGTTATTTGGATAATGGAGTGTAAAACTGAAATGTTCTAATAATTTTCTCAACCACGTGGGTACACTTCTTTATTTTTCTTTTAGAGTTCTTTTAAAGTTTTTGAAATCATTTTGAAATAATTTGCTGGTTTAATTATTCGTATCCCACCGCTGGTCACCACTGTAAGCCCTCCGATATTAGCCAGAGAGGCTCATGGTTAATAAAAGGGATAGCGTTTTGCTGCCACCACCCTAGCTCGTAGGGAAAATTTTAGAATTGTGGTTGAGAAGGGTCTTGAAATAATTACTCACGTTCTCCTTTGTTTGAGTCCAATCTATATTCAAAATGCACTAAAACACTCGTAGGCGCACCCAAACTACTATATGTGTACCGGTGTGTTCGCATCTCACTCCACCAAAATAGACTTACTTCACACACTCTACATTGCCAATCCCTCCGCCTACCTCCGAGCCCTCAACTCGACTGCCGACCCGTGCTGACGAGTGCTGACCCTTGCATTTCCTCAGCACGGCCAGTCACCTCACATCACGCGGTTAAAGGGACTTGGGTTAGTCCAGTTAATTTAACACACACTGTGTAATTACTAAAATACCATCTAAAAATTTACTATATTAAAATAGTAGTGTGCGTGCGCGCTACAAGTTGATTGAAAATCCAGGCTATCCCTATCTAGTGTCTGTCACTACAAGAGTCAATGGAATTCTCACTTCCTGTCACTTTTCATTCAATTTTAAAAAATAAATATTACTTCAGTTGTATTCCACAAAATAACACTTTAAAGTACAAGTTTATTACATAAAATTAGTGTTTCAATATATTTCTACTCTGAAGATAGTTACAAAATGTTTAATTTACAGTTCCTATATTATAAGTTAAACATGTGGTTTCAACTTAGATCAAGGTAAGTAAAATTCTGATTTAAATTGTTATATACATTAATGCAACATAGTTAAAAGCTTATGTATCAATAGAAGCTCTTCACCTGTACCAATTGTTATATTCAACTTTTATATAGTTAGTTTATGTATTATAAGATAAAAATCAAATTATATACATAGCACATCCACCACATCACTTCTTGTCACCACACCTCAAATACATTTTTTCGGGAGAATCTCAGGATTGATGAAATTGTCGATGTTCTTGGAGATTTTCGAACTGGTAAGTGTGTGTAGAATGTAGAATCTTGGAGCATTGGAAAAAAGGTTTATCGTACTATCACTAGTATAAAAAAATTCAACATTTTCCAATATATAATTTTTATTTTGTGCAAGGCCTTTCTGAATCAAAGATTCCATCATCAGGCACTTCACAAATTATCAAATGTTTGTGTGTGGCAATCAATTTCATAGTAATAGTCTTTAGATTGACAAAATTGTTTAGATAAGTAACTAGTAGTTTTAGATAAGTAGAAAATAGATGTATTAAAATTATGAGTCTCAGTTGTGCACCTGATGAGACAATGAGAACACCTCTTCATCTAGATTACACCTGATTTAGTAGCTTGTTGTCTCTGATTTTGAGACTATACAAAGAGTTTATGTTGAGTTTCTTCAACTCTGACTGAAGTTGACTCCAGATTCCAGGAGTCAAGTCTGTGGCAACATCGGTTTTCAGATGCTCCACTAAGCTGAAGGCGAAATAGAGCTGAACTCAACATTCGTAAATTAATCATAGCATTTTCTTGGCATTAAATTTAATAGATTTATTTGTTTTATTTCAAGCGAGTGCTCAGTTTTAAATATTGTTTCAGAACTGGCAAAATATCACTACGAACTTGATGCTAAGAAGAAAGAATCCCTGAAGGACCCTCTCTTCAACGAGATCGTACCATTTTATATGAAGAAACTCGAGGCCCTTATAAAAGAAAATAATGGATATTTGGCTAACGGAAAGGTAAACACATATACTGCTTTATAGTTATATTGCATTTTTTATGTAAATAGATTTCAAGCAATCAAACATTTTATGATAACAAGAAGCTATTAAAAGATTGTTGTTGGTATTTGTTTGTTTGGTAAATTAATTTTATTTTTGAAAATAATTTAAGAAATATCTTATTATGTTTCAGTATCTGTTCAAATCTATGAAGATTTGGCATGATCGTTCAATCACAAAACTTATGTTTTCTCAATCTAATGTCGCCATATATTCTACATGAGAAAGTAAAATGGAGTGAAATAAAGTTAGGAAAATTGAATTTTGGTTACTTAATTTAATAGCATTGTGAAAAAAGTCAATTTGTTACTTAAGTTTAACAAGAAAAAAATGCCTTTATGTATAAGTATTTTTCAGATATGATACAGTTACTGTATTATATATAACTGGCGGATATACACTGTGTTTATCTCTTATATAGGAATAAATACTGGCACAAAAGGTTTTAGAAAAGATTGACAATATAATTAAAAAACACATGGAATAAAACATGTGTGATTTAAGACTTAATAAAAATCAGTGTTAATGCTAATCAATGGGTACATTTTTCAGGTCATTGTTAGGTAAGTGCAACTGATTATAATCAACATACTGTATATAGTTCAACAACATAGGTACCATTCAGCAACCTTGAGGGACTCCATACTGAAAATCTCTACTGGCTGTTTAAAATCCCATATGGAATTCTTTCCAATATGTTACCTTTACTCGGTTCATCCAGTATGTTTTTATCCAGCCCAACTGTATTGTTGGTTTCAGAAGCATAATACTTCTTTATACTTATAATCACCAGTACTGAGGTTGATGGAATCAATGGCATAAGAAAATCTAAATACCACAATAGAACTGTATTTTCCCGTATCTTTTGCTTCATATATACCGTACTCTGCCTCTATTATGATTCAGTGTGCAGCCAAACTGCAGTTTAGACAATATTAAATTTTTGTTTCTGTCAATAAAGTTGATTGATAGCAGTTAGTCGATATTTTTTTCTAATATTTTAGGTGTAGAATCAATACTAGTTGGAGCAAATTGTGTGCAATTGGTCTTGCCACACAGACAAAAGGATGTAAGATTATTTTCAAAACTGCTAGTCATTGCTCAATAATTATCAATGATATTTTAGATAGTGAAGTATGTAATAGCTCCAGAGGTATATTGTCTGCTGACTTTATCATCTGTATAGATATCTTATCTTGTTGGTGCCACCAGCTCTTGACATTATCTAATCTATCTCATGGGTGCTTGGATTCTATCTCAGTCACTCTAATAAAATTAAACAACTTCACCATTATGTCTCATAAAAACTTTTACCACCCCCTTTATCTAACTCATTTTCTGAGCCCACATTGATAAAAATATTTTTTAATTGTATTTATTTCTAACTTATAAACTTCTAACTTATCTTTATGTGAGAAGTATTGCTGAAAAATTTGTGTTTACTTTCCTTGTTTTCTTTATTTAACTCGTTCATGTTAAATTTACATAGCTTAAATGTTAAATTCAATTTATTGTATATGCAAAATTTGTATGTAAATAACGTAATCTACATATTTATTACGAATTTGTTGTATTTACTAAATGCCTATTAGTTTCTTTTCTTTTAGTTCCTAGTTATGTAAACTATTGATAGTACATAATGTAAAACTTATATACAGGGTGTAAAAAGTTGTGCACAGGCTTGATAATTCCCGAACGATTACCTATATATATATATACAAACACACATATAAGAATTCTATGTTATTTATGCACTTAAAAAAAATATTATGATTTCTGTTTAATTTATTATAAAATTTAGGAGGAGGGACAAAACTGACTTTTCAAATATTGGGGGGACATGTCCCCCATGTCCCCATGGCGGCGACGCCCGTGGTCTAAACACACAGATTTTGTTAGTGAGATAAAAATTATTGAGAAACAAATTAAAGTTGGCACTCAATATTGGGGATAGAGCTTGTGTACATTGCATCTGATTCAGTACGACCAACTGAAGAAAGAGCAATATGTATATTTATTTCAAGAGTATTTTTCTTGCATGTGATTAATTGCGATATGTACGTTTTACAGTTGTCTTGGGCAGACCTGTACTTCGGGGCAGTGAGTGATTACCTGAACTACATGTTTGGTTCGGAGATCACCGATGGGTATCCCAGCTTCAAGGCTCTCAAAGAGAAGGTGTACGCTCTGCCCCAGATCAAGGCCTGGCTAGACAAGAGGCCTGCCGAGGACTACAGTTACAGAGATGAGATACTTGCGGCACTGAGCAAAAAATGAGAAGTGGGACAGTATTATTGTCATAATGCTATAACCGCAGGAAAATTCTGCACCGCAGTTGTCTCATCTTTCCATTTGCTATGTTACATACTGTATTAATGCTACTGATTTATATCATCAAATAAAAGTTTATATACAATAAATTACTATTTTTATACTACCACCTTACCCCGCGAATTACAAATTGTGTCAAAAAAAATATAATAGCGCAAAAGGATTAAAGTCTCAGGCCATTTTGCAAATAAATGAACAAGAGTACCTAAGCAAAAATAATACTTTGCACGAGTTTAAGCTTTCATAAAAACTTTGTAACCCGAAGTTCAAAGTTATTTTAATAGTATTTTTTTATTAATAGTTGATAGCATTTTTATTGTTATTCTGTAAGTTTTTAAGTTCATTTTTAGTTTATAAATGGCTAAGATTGAATTATTTAAAAAGATTTGTTGTATATTTCTGTTTTATATTAATTTGTATTTGCAAATTAAAGGGCCCTGAATTGTAAAACTGTTAAAAGTTTTAAAATAAACAGAACTTATTAATAATCTGTTTAAGTTTGACCAGTGCATTTTTTTCATAGGAGACTGAAATATTTAAAAAAATTATTAATTTAATGTGACTTTTGTATTTGTATTTACGTATTTGATACATTCATTTTTTGTTGGTTCAGAAATAAATGTATTCTAATTATTGTAGAAGAAATACTATTTGAATCTTCAATATTTTACTAAGTCAAACTAAAAAAACGAAATAAATAAAATGGGAAAACTCTTTGTAAGTTTATTATATAGAACATTTATAGTTTCTAATACTGATGTGCTTTGGAACAAAATCAAATCAACAAATTCTAGGTTTATACAAATATAAATAACTAATATATAAACTTTTTTGTTAAGTGCTTAAAAATGTGTACAAATTAAAATAGTTGGAAAAATGTATATGAATTTCGATATTGTATAATTCATCCACAGTAATCTACTATTCATTTACCTACAACACACACACACACACACACACACACACACACAATCACATATACACATACATTTATACAGTATGGTAGCAGTACATTATAATAAATTGATGATACTATTATTCTAAGAATCGGGCAAAAGATCAGCATCAGTATTTAAATACAAAAATTTACAAAAAAATTATTATTTAGTGTGGCACACGATGTTGGAAAATACTAGCTTAATTTTTTTTAGTACAACATCTTCAGGACTTACATACACTCTGAATTAATGAATCACTCAAACATAAAGTGAAATTGATAGCAAAAATGCCTTATTTATATTAAGTCAACATTTTTTCTTAGAGATAATACAATGATTATATTTATGAATCATCATTATATAATTATTCGTAATTAATAAAATATAAAAAACATATATTTTAGTCTTGAGCAAACTGAAATTCAATAAACAATAAAATAAATGCTGTGTTATGAAAACTGATACAAGTTATTCATTACTTAGTACACTGCATTTACATGGATAGACATTTAATTACAAAAATTCAAATTAATAACAAAAAATTAAAAATAACAAAAATTCATATTTACAACATTTACAAAACAGAATATACCTCAATTGTATTTAAGTTGTCAGAGCGAGAGTAGTTTTAGTCGGATGTCACAGTACACAATATAATTGTTAAATTCAGTACGTATACTATGATACGTTCTATGATATACAGTACGTTCTATGATATACTTTCCTCTTAATACTGAATTGCACTTTTTTAAACATGGAAGGGACATAAAAAGGTATACTGTTCATAGTGTAAGTCTTGAAGCACTAAAACCTTTTATTATATCAGTAATAATCAGCTGCACATAATGTTTACTTGTGTTTGAGGACTTTAAAGATTTTTCCTTCAGTTGTTTTTTTTATATTTTACTTTAAATACATTTAAACTGTTTATACAGTACAACTTTAAACAAATGTATGTGCACAAATTTTTAGTTTTCCTTACACTGAATGCATAAAATAGCATCGCGTGAGATGACTTTGTCAGTTGCTTTAATGAGTCTTTTCACAATTACTTTATGAGCTACTTTCTTTAACAACTTATTGTATATTTGTTTTGGGAATCTCAACAACACACAGTAGGTTGACTGAGGGAGCTAGAAGTCTACCTGATTCAGTCACATTCAGATTTCCCGAAAAAGTTCTGTTCGGAATTAAGAGTTCTCTGTTACTTGACAATTTAGATTGTTTGTCACATATTTTGCTGACACACTTCACATTTATGCTTTCTATGATATGTGTGGGGCAAATAACCTGCAAAATACACTGTAGAACATTCGTCTAAGGTAACAATATTAAAATCTACCAAAGAGAACACCATTTGACTTTGGAAATAATTTGTCGATTCTTCATCTTCTTTAGTCGGATTTGATGAATCTGAAAGCAGGGTTGCAAGGTTTTCTCACTTTGGAATGTGATATCTTCCCACTGGTTGCCTAGGACTAGATGTACATTGTAGTCAGGGTCACACAATGTGGTTTTGGGCGGTTCTAGGAATTGCTGAATAGTGAGTATATCCGTACCCGTATATTTAAGTACACGTACACCTCGGTTTCGATTCCACCCACCCCTTCGATTGAAGAAAGATTTTCAAGTGGGTCTGAGTTTAGTCTTGATGTAAGTATGTATTTACAGCATCTGATGAAAAAAGTTTAGTGGCGCAGATTGTTATGATGAAGCCATCGAACCAGAGTGGTCTTAAAACTTTGGGACTTAATTTCTTACATTTGTAAACAGAGCCAAGGCATTGTCAAAAAGGGCATTTTTATGGTTGTTATTTGAGCTTAATGCAAAAGGGTCTGGACTTTTAGAATGGTATGTTTGCTGTTGATTGCATAAAATAAAGAATTTATGTGATTCAGGAAAGAGGACGTACACAAAGCCGTATTTCTTTTGCTGTCCGATTTCAGCAACAGCTTTCAATGCTGCTGATTTTGTATGGCTGAATATCTGCGTTGCAAGAAAAACAGAGTCTTTGAAAGGGGTTGAGAGTTGCTCTTGTACTTTTATTTTTGCTGTCAATTTTAAATAATTTTCTTATATTGGAAAATGAAATCGTCCACCCCATAATAGAGCAAAGTCGTGAGTTAACAAATTGTTTCTAAGTGACTTCAAAAGTTAAGGTGGATCAAAAAGTGTAAAAACTGTTTTGCCCACAACTTGTATGAAAATATGGTTTATCAACAAATACACCTATTGTCTTGTAACCTTTGACATTTTTTATTGACTAATCACGTACCATTGCTTTAGAATGGAAGCTTGCATCTGTTATGTTGTTGATGTATTCCTAGATTATAAGCATTGCCTGACTGCTCATCAAATTCAAATGACTTTATTTGTATCATATATACAAAAGAGCGAATTTAGGGCCATAAGGCCCTGTCTTACAATTAACCCTAATATAATAGTATAGTACTTAAGTCAAATAAAATAACTACATTTAAAATAAAACAAAATTATATAATAAAGGTTTCTTTAAGAATTTAGTAGATTCATACAATACATGCATACACACATTCATTAGCGCCCTATTCGTCCTCCAAGACCTACCCCAACTAACCCCTCGCTGACATCATTTGTAGCAATTTAGCTTTTAGTAAGGCTGCAAACCGGTTTCGACTCCCTACTGACTTAATATGGTTAGGAAGGGAATTCCATGCGTGACAAGCAGTAACGACAAATGATATGTTGTAATAAGTTAAGATTTGATGGCAGGGAATAAGAAGAATTGATGAGGCCATTCTTGTCTCTCTTGCGCTTGTTTCAGAAATCAATTTGAATTTGTCAGCGTGATATATAGGCTCTCCAGAGTTAAGACTAGAATACACCAGATTAAGAATTTTTAATGATCTTGTATCTGCCAATTTTAGAATAGAATTTTGAATATAAATATGCGTTATATGGTGGTAACGTCTTAGATAATACAAAACGTAAACAGTAATTTTGGTATCCCTGTAATTTGTTAGCCAGATCCGCAGTCATATCATCGATTACAGAGTTATATTATGAAAAATAAGGAAAAATCGGTGTTATTACCAGTAAAAGTTTCACACTTTCTGGCAAGAAGTGCTGCATCCTATTTAGTGAGTGTACTGAAGCAAACACCTCTTACAGATGCCCACAACAGCATCACACCATCCAAGAGTTGTGTTCATAGTTAGACTCAAATTTTTCACTTTGTTACAGTGAGGAAGAGAAACGTTGCTTATAGTAATTTTGGGCACATTATTTGTGTCTATTTAGTTCTTTAGTCGTGAGTGAGAGATGATAATCGTCATCAGACATTTTTCAGAAAAGAAAAAACTAATTTGGAGTTTCCATTTATAAAACGATTCCTTAATCATAAAAAGAGTCTTTTCCTTCGCAATCCTCTTGTGTCAACCAAGACTAACTATGTCTTCGTAGCCTTCTATTAAGTCGTATTCAGACCGGTTTTAGGACAATTTTACCGGGGCCCGGGCCAGCCCCGCCATACTACCTAGTACAAGGGCGAGCGGCTGTACATGACGGGGCCCGGCCGAATATCTTTTTCGGTCCCGCCAAAGCTCAGTATGCCTCTGGTCGTATTACGGTGAATTTTCAAAACATTTCTTTATAGACATGTCGAACACCTAATGAATCTGAATATTGCTGCTTTCTGAGGAGTTTGGATTAATTTCGATAGATATGTTTTCCTCTGAGATTTTCAGAGCTTACTCCTTGGTCACATGTATTCTTGCTTAAATAGTGGAGTAGAACCACATCAGACCTATGGATGTCTGGGTATACTGTGGTTTGCTACTGGAGTAGAACCACATCAGACCTATGGATCTCTGGGTATACTGTGGTTTCTATGTATGAATTTATCTGCCTCACTTATTTACTAAGTTATTACAGAAATGAGGTAAGTAAATAGTTTTTATGTCTAGAAATAAAAACTAGACATTTTACTTTATTTTTTACTTTTATCTAAATAATTCTATTTACACTCTGATGTCGTAATTAATAAATTGAGTTGTATTAAAAACAAGAACTGTGGATGGTAACCTGTTTTGTATTTGGGCTAATGAATGAGTTGTTGGCAAATTAAAATCATACTTTGGTGGGGTAAAATTTTACTCAAGTTTACATACGATTGACGAAAGTTCAAATAATATATTTCAATGCATGAATATCAAATTTTCAGTTATTTTAATAATTTAAAGCATGCAGTAAATGGTATACACAATTGTGGTAAAGAATTCCTCTTTTTTGGAAGTTTTTTATTATTTTGATCTATTTAGGGAGAAATGGGGTCTTTACAAGACCTTTAATTTATTGTGCAAATAAATATAATTACAAACTAAATTTTTTAGGTTAAAGATTTTTCCAACATATGTCTATCTTTTCTCTAGTCTATTGTAATTTTGGTATATAAGTAATAACAATATAACTAAATTATAAAATAAATGGTAAAATATGGTACCTACATAATTAAATTAATAATTATACATTTATACACACCGTTTCAATTTCTACTATACACATTGAAAAATGTAGATAACTAATTTTCAACTAGTGGAAAAAGTTATAGCATACCTACATTTTATTATTTTTACAATGACATCATTTAATCCAAATTAAGAAACAATTATTTCTAGCTAGATATATAATATATTTTACAACTAAACTTCCCAGTTTGTATGCACCATATATTTTTGTCTCCACATATTATTTTTTATTTTTTTATTATTTTTAAATGTATTCTATTTTACATCATGGCAACTAAATTATGATACTGATTAATATGGTTCTTAATCTGGATTCACACTGGAATATAGTCTATTGCAGTTTGCTATAAACTTCCTATCATTTGCAACTAATATAAACACATTCTATATTGTAAGGAGATAGATACACATAGTAAAGAGTAATCGATATCGCATACACACTCAAGGTTTAATAACATCTTTCGTCATAACTTTAATAAACACAGTGAACAATGACGTATTATGTATGTATGTATATACAAGGTGTTTGAAAAGTCTGGGTACGGCTTAATATTTTACAAACCATAGCAGATAACATCTTTAAACTTTGCACTAGTGTCATATGGCTATGTAAACTATTTTTCCTTGCTATTACCATGATATGCCAACCATGGCGGGACGGCCCACAGAGGAAAACATGGAAATATTAAATTAAAGCATGGGTCGAGTGATACCTCATTTGAAAGAGCTCACTTAGTAGAGTTGAATGCCGCAAACCGCATCTCAAAAGGTTTATCCAATCAGAAATGGCGGGTTGTTTTAGGTACATATTGTGAAGTACATTATGCGCTGCCATTTCTGACTGGATCGTCGTATTCTGATGCGGTACGCGGCGTTTCACTCTACTAACCGATGTGTTTTCAATGACTTTTTTAATTAGCAAGTTATGTCATAAATTTATAACCAATAAAAAAAGCTAAAATGAATTTGTTGTCTTTATGTTTGTGAATTAATTACGTTCTACCATTGTTCTTTGTTGGTGAAATAGTGAAAACTTACACATTGTGAAGTCTATGCAGGTATTATTCCAATTTTCGTTTTACTATTTTGTAAGTCAATTGTATTCGTGAATTGTTTGGAAATAAATAAATGAAATGAAATAGCTACAATGCAGTGTGAGATGGAGTTATAAATAATTTCTGCTTTTTTATGTACGGATTATTGCCACGTGGTATATCTGGTTTTCTTGGAATCCATGCACCGTGGCGACACATCCCAATCACTGAGCTCCCTGTTCTAGGACTGTTTGAAAACAAGTATTTGATAGTGGTCTCGGCCTGTCTGCACATTTTTATGTCATCCAGGCGAATTGATTTGGTTTCTGATTGACATACCCTTTTCATAGATGGGTGAAAGCAGGGTTGCCACACTTGGTGTGCAACGATATGTCAAATTAAGGGCTTCAGTAACTTCAGCTATTTCACATATATTGGAGTACTTTATATTGTGTGGTGTTCTATTGATGTTAGGAATTTGATGCTTGTCACACAGCAGTAAGGCCTCAGTAACACCTGCGAATATGCAGACGAATAGGACATCACCAGGATTAGATTTTAAAACCTCATCAGCAATGACTCTTTTATATTTCACGCCCATTTTTTATATGTTGCTACAAGAACAGTTTATAGCATTTATATTCAAATATTTAAGTATTATTTATTAGTTCCTGTTTCTTAAGAAATGATTTATTGCATAATATATATTTATTGATATCGTTGAACGTCTGATATACAGTATAATACTCTTTATGGAACTGTAATTTTTAATCTCTTTGCAATTATATTCACTTCTCTTTCCTACTTACTTCATATTCCGTACAAACACGACTTCCCCCACCCCGAACCTCCTTTGTTTGAAAGTTTAGTTCAGAGTTTAAAGATGTATTTATTCTTTGATTATTAAATCTTTCCATTTTCTTTCAGGATTTAACATGGGTTACTTAAGTAGATTTTCCATTCCTGAATTGCCATGCATGTGCATGTCGTTGTAGTGCGTGGATCATTGTAGCAGCACACCTGTACAAGACTTCATTTATTTTAAATTAATTGCTTAGATCTACGATCAAATACTACAAACAAAGTAAGCTTATTAT
Source organism: Homalodisca vitripennis (assembly GCF_021130785.1). Lineage (NCBI taxonomy): Eukaryota > Metazoa > Arthropoda > Insecta > Hemiptera > Cicadellidae > Homalodisca > Homalodisca vitripennis. The sequence continues at coordinate 135,383,902 of NC_060213.1, forward strand.
ATAAGTTAGTTAAACATCTTAATCTTAGCTTATTTTGTTCTTTTAACATTATTTTGTTCGCTAAAGTCATCACAGAATACCCTAGGCCTAATTAATAAAAAACCGCAGTTTAAACCAAAAACTAAGTAGACTAGGCTAGCTAGCTTAATTTTATTTTGTAAATTTGTAATTTGTCTGAACATTATACTGTGGTATATTAATGCTGCCAAGGCCCTTTTTTGTCACAATCCATGGTTAAAAATAGTCATTAATTATTGCATCTAATGCATGCTTTATCACGAGTATTGTATGTACATGTAGTGTAATATTTTTAACAGAATTCTGCTTTGGAATGCCACCCTATTTTTTACATTTTAAAGTTTTTTCAATCTTTAAAAATAAGGCAAAGTACAACATGTTAAATATGGACATATATTCTTGTTCAGTATGGAACTGGATACAAGCAAGAAAATTTCAGACTTTTACTTTTACTTTCCAAAATTGTGTTTGCTTAAAAGTAATATATAGGCTATATATACACATAACCTTTTATCTTAATGTGCCACTTTTCAACGACCCGCTTTACCAGTCTCTGTTTTTAAAAACATTTACATTCCTTTAATCAGCTTCTTTTTAGTAACCGGTGACCATTGGAAATGAGTGGAGGTGACGTTTCAATTATAACTGATATGAACCTGTTGCTTTATAAGCATGGTATGCATGCTTTTGCTTTATTCTTGTACATAATTTATATTCTATTTTAGTTTGTCTAGAGTTTTTGTGGTGTGTTATGTTCACTGTTTTTACAAATTCAATTGTAGTTTATACATGTTTTTCCGATGTAAGACTGTGCAATTAGCCTAATTGTATATTTATTTATTTCCAACGGCAGCAGCCATTATTACAATTGTTACAAGAAGTACATGTATAATACAAGTTAGCAAAACGACAATACTTCTATAAATATTAATTAATAAATACGCTAACTTATAAATGATAAACTTTTGCAAATTTGAAGACTTGCAGTTGCTATTAAGTCACATACAGTATATAAATATAAAAAAATTAAGGTAACAACAATACAACCTAACTAGGACAACAAATTTTAACTTGCATATAAAATTATAAGTTATTAACAAAAATAAATATCTAAAACGTAACATAGCATAAAATACACACACTCACACACGCGTGCGCACACACACACACACACACACACACACACATATATAAAAGAAGTAATATTTTTATTTATAGCTCATACGACTATAAATTTAGGACTGTAGTATGATAAGCGTTCAAAATTTGAATGACCAAATCAATTATCAATTAGAACAATTTGAATGCTGTCATAACTTACATGTTTACTCTGTAAAGTAATAATTGTAGTACTAAGCTGCTCAAACTTAGTATAGATAAAGTTGTGTTATTTTCTACAATCTAAAATGTGTATATTTCTTTTATATATACAGGGTGAGGCAGACCACCCGTACAGTACGTATAGCGGCCAAACCAAACGAGGTAGATTATTCGTAACAACTTAAACCCCCCTATTTCTACCCCAAAGAATTGGGAGAAATTATTTTGAAATCTCTAACACTCCCCAAAAGGGTAGTTTTTGGGGGGTAGGGGTGGTTTTTGGAAAATTTTATAATGTAAAGGTATGTTGAGTTATACCTCACTTTAAAGGTATTTCTTCACTGATTATTTTGATGCAAAAATTTTGAACCTATCTTGCCGCTTATGTACAGGGTACACCAAAACGTAAAAAACTCAGGTGTTTGTGGGTAAATTTATTGCAACTACCTGCACAAATGTAGAGAGACGATATTTTTTATTGAAAACCAATGATGAGATGGCTTATCGAAAAATATCATCAAATGCCACCCTCCCCCAAAATTTACACATTTTAAAAATACATAGAATTTTGAAATATTTAACAGCCCCAATCTAAAAAAAATCAAATAGCAACCTAGGTTGTGTTGTACATCATTAGAAAGGTCTTTAAAAAATAAATATTTTCTACATTTAAAGTTTGTCTCTATCTCCAATGGTTTCAAAACTGTAGTACAAAAATAGATTTTTTTATAATTTTACTCAATGTATTTACTATAAAAGTCAGTGTAATGTGCAAGTAAAAAAAAAGTTCCAACAGTAAACTCGTCTCTTATGTTTATGATTGAAAAAAATACTGTATCTAATTGGTACTTTGGGATTATACCGACCACACCAGTATGAAGAACACAAAAATAGAAATTTATAGAAACAAACATGATAGAACGAAAAAACAAACTCTTCAATTACAAAATTACAAACTTACAAGCATTTCCAGGTATTGTGATCGGTATTGTTGTCGCTGTTATCTTATCTTTCTCGAGAATCCTGATTACGGCAGGCCGCGCGGCATCACGTGATTTGCACGGTACATCATTGCCTTTCCATTACAATTCAATTTATATTTCTGATTAGCCCCTCTAGAATTTGATATTTTACTGATAGGTACTATCTCGAGGGATGTTTTTCTTTCGTCGACATCAGCGCGGGGCAGCACCGAAGGTGCTGCCGAAGCCCGCGCTGATGGCCGCGGAGGCACTCGCGTTTTGGGTGGCGGAATGTGATTTTTAATAAAAAGTTTAGTTTGGTAAATGTTTGTTTTTGTTGAATTTTTGTGTTTGGAGAAATGTAGAGGTAAAACACGGAAGTACAACAAAGCGATGCACCAGCTGAACGGGCGGCGAGACTCTGCAATCACGTTATCTACTAGACGCTCGACTTTGACCTCTGTCTGAGGATGGGGAGGTGTTTGCGATAAGACAATTCCTGTTTTATATTGACGAAATATTGTTCTACGCTAATCTAGTAATCAGTAGAAACGAAATGTGAAATAACGATTCATGTCTGGGTGTGGTCGGTATAATCCCAAAGTACCATCTAATTTTTAAAAGAGTCTCTTAAAATTTAAAAAGGTATTGGAAAACTGTCAATGTCTTACGATAAGTGCTGAGTTCTCTCATGAAACAGGAAAATTACCCAGTTGTGGTCAGGTTGAACATGACCTGTATCACGAACTCGACTAGCAAGTCTTTGAAAAACGTTCCTGGAGTGATGTTCGCGGTCTGGGTAACATTGGGCATAAAGAAGAGAGGCAGCTGAGTAATTTTGGAAACATTCCCCTAACACCATAAGCATCTATTTTTGTACTACAGTTTTGAAACCATTAGAGATAGAGACAAACTTTAAATGTAGAAAATGTTTATTTTTTAAAGACCTTTCTAATGATGTACAACACAACCTAAGTTGCTATTTGATTTTCTTTAGATTGGGGCTGTTAAATGTTTCAAAATTCTATGTATTTTTAAAATGTGTAAATTTTGGGGGAGGGTGGCATTTGATGATATTTTTCGATAAGCCATCTCATCATTGGTTTTCAATAAAAAATATCGTCTCTCTACATTTGTGCAGGTAGTTGCAATAAATTTACCCACAAACCCCTGAGTTTTTTACGTTTTGGTGTACCCTGTACATAAGCGGCAAGATAGCTCAAAATATTTGCATCAAAATAATCAGTGAATAAATACCTTTAAAATGAGGTATAACTCAACATAACTTTACATTTGAAAATTTTCCAAAAACCACCCCTACCCCTCAAAAACTACCCTTTTGGGTAGTTTTAGAGATTTCAAAATAATTTCTCCAAATTCTTTGGGGTGGAAATAGGGGGGTTTAAGTTGTTACGAATAATCTACCTCGTTTGGTTTGACCGATATACGTACTGTACGGGTGGTTTGCCTCACCCTGTATAACGAAAAGAACATATAAAATGCCGGTCGGCTCATTGCTTTTTCAGAATTTGACCTGTAAAATCGATAAATTCCAAAAATAGGAGTGGCCTAAAAATGAGGGTAGTAATACAATATAGTAGAATCAGAATCAGAAAAATCTTTATTCGATTGTTACACATGGTGTACATGAATGGCGTCACATGATTAAAAAAGTAAATGGTTAAGTTTACTAATATGCTTATAAAGTAATAATAAGAACTTACAAAGTATATAAAGTACTTATTAGACCGTGTATTGAATATGTGTAGAAAGTTTTATCGAAATCCGCTCATTTTTTTTTTTTTAGGTACGGTCATTTATAGATTTTTTTATGTATTTGGCCTGTGAAATGAATTAGAATTTGTTCATGAAAACCGGTATTTGTAGTTTTAGAATGACAGTAAAGTATATTCTACAGATTTTGTTTAGTATTTATTCTTTTTGTCTTAAAATAATAAAATTAATAGTTTTGTTAAATGAACTGGTTCAGGAACTAGGTTAGAAGTAGCTTAGGAACTAGGTTAGGAGTAGTTCGTACACCAGGTTAGGATTCACGTCGGAGGATTAGTTCTTTCTATAAATGGAATCTATGGGCAGTTTCACACTGTTATTTACTTGAAATTTTTTTTTATGGATTTACAACTAAGTCGTTCCTTTTGCGGTTATTTACAGCTTTACTAAGAGAGTTTATGGCTGCTGTGTAGATACCATGAACAGTGTCATTCCTGACCAGGTTAATTGAATAAGGAATGTGGATATGTAAATAATTCTTGAAAAGAAATTTCTTTATTAATTTCCTTAATGCTAACCTCTTTAAAGGTAATAAATGCGAGGGGAGACTAATTGTGTGTTTTTGTAGCTGATATTTTTCAAACATGATTTAACTATATTATTGTGGACTTTAGCTAGTCTAGTACTGCTATATAACACTTTCAGCCCCAGGCGTCTATGTTAATCTACAGAAATAACTTAATTATAAATCTTTACGTGGGGCTGAGAATGTTAAGTAAGAATTTCTACGGAATCAATCTTAAAATAAAGCAGTTTACTGTAATATTATTCAGGTTTCAAGATTGTATCTTATTACTACGGCTTGAAAGATATCAGAAACATAAAATATACAAATGTAGTCAAAGAACTGGGTATGGTAAAAATAAAATATTGTAAATGGTCTTTTAACATAAAAACTAACTGTATATAATTTTGTCACTCCTCAGTAATATAAAATGTTTTTACTAGATAATAAAAGTAATTTGTTGAGAAATAAGCATACATATTTTGTTATTTTTGGTTCAATAATAACCTTGGTTAATTTCTTCTTCGTATTAAAAGTAACTGTTATGTAGAAATATAATTCAAGTTAATTTTTAAAACTAGTTTTTGGTATTTTAGGGCGTAATTGTCGTATAACACGTACTTTTAACCAAATCAATGTTTCAAAGTATCAACTAAAATTGAATACTTACATGTTTTTTAATTGATTATGGTTTTGTTGATTCCAGACTCGAACATCGAAGGTAGAGATGAAGTCAAGAAGTTGAAAGTGGTGAAGATGATGGTCTACCCAGCAGAACCGGTCTTGGATTCCTCCTTCTATTTACCTCCTCTACATCACGCAGTTTTTCAATTGCAGGAGAATGAAGTAAAAACTTTGGTGGAAAACGGAGTGGACATCAACGAACCGGCTGGAGAAGGCTTGACGGCACTCCATATTTCTGTGAGAAATGATTGTAGCTCGGTGATAACTGAACTGCTCATAGCGGCTGGAGCTGATATTGGTTGTAAGACTAGTTACGGGTTCACACCGCTCCACGAGTCTGTACGCAACTGTAGCGTGCTAAACACGAAACTGTTGCTTAAACACAGTGTAAATTTTAAAACCCCTGATTATCAAGGACTAAGCCCACTAGATTGGGCTATTTACAACTTGATGGAGACGATGCACGGAGATTCTCATCTTATAGCTATTGCCTCCAAGATTCTGGAGGAACTGCTCGACTGGGCAACTCCCTACTCTAAGGAATCGATGTCTAAAATATATTTAATGTTTGATTTTTACTCACAGCTACGTGCCGTACGCGTTGTTTCAAGACATTCGTTAAAGCTCAAGTGTGCAAATTTGCCATATGATGATAGACTATTGTGGGATGAAGTCAAGTTGATATCCTACAAGTCAGCGTGTTTGGTGGAACTTGTGAGGATGAAGTGCACAAAAGTGGATGGTCACTCTTTGTATTGTGTGTTCTCAAGTTGCATCAGTGTTCTTTCTGTGACAGATATGGTGAATCTTATCTGGACTCCTGAGTTTCTAAAAGAGTTTCCTATCTATGGGTCTCTCATGCAGGCGAAGTTTACAAAGAAGAAGAAAAGACATGACTTGTTGAATTTGGCTGAGGAGAGCCTTACAGAGCTGTTTGTGAACAGTGAGATCTTCATTCCTGATATGGTAATTAGGAAGATTTTGTCGTATATTAGTAACGAAGATCTCCAGGGCATAATTGTAACTTAATAGTAAACTTATGGTCCAATAATTTTAGGACAACCGTAAGTGAACACAAAACTATTTTGCATTACTATTTATTACCACAAAAAATCTTAATGCAAAATACACTTTCATATTCACTTACGATTGTCGTAAAATCATTGGAGCATAAGTTTACTATTAAGATAATATTGTGCTAATTATAAGTTATGTATGCATTACCATTTCCAAGCTGTATAGTTTTGGTAACTAGCTAGAATCAACGTTTATTATTATCTTCTTACTTGTAAGTTTGACTAATTGATTATTAGTATCATAAAAATAATCAGTCTCAATATTTATATTTACATTTACATTTGAACTGAATTTGGACAAAAGAAATTACTTATAGATCCTGAGTGAGATGATGGAAGCTGCTTATTTATTATTTATTTTAGTCAAACTTACAAGTAAGAAGATAATAATAAACGTTGATTCTAGCTAATGACAGTTACCAAAACTATACAGCTTGGAAATGGTAATGCTTGCATACATAACTTATAATTAGCACAATATTATCTTAGGAGGAGATTCTCATCTTATAGCTAGGTACTGCCTCCAAAACTCTGGAAGAACTGCTCGGAAATTTGCATATTTGAGCGTAGTGGATTCATACAGTAAAAAATTGTATGTATGTAAATATGCATTTACATTTCCACGTATATAAATTGGTGGATTTCGAACTGAATTGAGACAAAAGAAACTATTTTTTTTTATTATTTATAAATCCTGTAAGATGCACTAAGACTTTTCCTCAGTTAAGAAAAGTAACAAATATAGTATAACCAGGTAGCCAGTAATTTACACTGTGTTTGAGCAACAGTTTAGTGTTTAGCACACTACAGTTGCGTACAGACTCGTGGAGCGGTGTGAACCCGTAACAGCGTGAATGAATTTTCTATATTAGCCTACATCATAATAACACTTAAAATATACACTTCCATTAGGCTACCTGGTTATACTATATTTGTTTGACGTTGGTTTTCGTATCTGAGGAAAAGTCTTAGTGCATCATACAGGATTTATATAAATTTCTTTTGTCTCAGTTCAGTTCAAAATCCCCCAATTTATAGATGTGGAAATGTAAATACATATTTACATACATACATACAATTTTTTACTGTATGAATCCACTACGCTCAAATATGCAAATTTCCGAGCAGTTCAGTTCAAATGTAAATATATATATATGTAAATATAAATATTGAGACTGATTATTGTTATATAATCTTATTACAGAATGTGTATAGTGTGTATCATGAAACCTACAGTGCAATTTATTATATTTATTTTACAAAATGGTGTGATGATTGTGTTTTTATATTTTGTTCCTTATTTGAAAATAATTTTTTGACCAAAAATACATGACCTAATGAAAAATCTTTCAAAATCAAAGTAACAAAATTATAATTTGGCAGTGGTTTGTTTGGAAGGTATGCAAATATTTCTGCATCAGTATTTTGCCCAGTGTCTATTATAATTATTATCTTACCAGTATAATTATTGTCCATTATACCCTTCATAGAAACAACATTTACTAGCAGTTGGCCATAGCTTCGTACACAATTTCATTTTGAAAAATAGGGACACCATCAGCATATTCTTTTTAAATGGAATTCATAACAATCCTGAGATAAGTGATAGTCACTGAAAGATATTCCAATTTCTTGATCCATTTAAATTTCAAGAGCTAGCCCAAAAGTCTCAAAGTGAAAAGTTTTTATATCTATGAAATTTCTCGAATCTCTCTACAATTATAACAATTTGGATTGTTGATATTAATATTCCAAAGTAATAATATTTAAATTATCAATGAGACATCCAAGACGATATAAAATATTTTTTTATTAGTAAAGCTCCTAGTGAATACTCAGTAGACTTTATTACTAAATTTGTTAACTATCAAATTTTATCTGGTTTGTCTAAAATAAAGATCACAGTTCTAAATAACACAATGGATTTATTTTAAACTGGCAAATTAATAAGTTCAATGTTTCAGAATTTGTATCACTCTATTATCCACAAAGAATTGACAAACCTTTTAGTAAATTTAAAAATTCCTTTGGTAAGAAATAAAACTATTAATCAAATATATCAAACTAAAAATCAGAGCTCTCTTCTAAAATAAAATAATTAAGTTTTAAAATAAAAATGAAAAACCACTTGGAAATAACTAAAATAAAAATGTTCACTTCTAAGTTCACTCAAAATTCAAAATAAAAATTTAAACTTCTCTTTCCACTATATGAACCTTAAATTTCAAGTCTCTGCAATTCAGATTACAACTCTCTCTAACAATTATTAAAGTTCAATTAATTTCCAATTAATAATTCACAATAAAACAGTTCCAGTTAAATATTAATAAATTACTACTTTTCCAAATCTCAATTAAAGTTATTAACAAAGTTCAATTTTAATTCACTTTTCTTGCAAGCATGAAACCAAATGTAACTTGCATGATTCTATTATGCTCTATTGTTCTTCGAGAATAAGTTATTCAGAATTGCTCTGTAGTTTCTATGAATTTAATTTTTCCTATAAAAAAGACAACAGAATTAATTTAATATCAAATCATGATGACTATTTCAATAAAACGTACAATAAATTTGGTGCTTACCTCAAAATCACTCGCGGAAAAAAAATTTAAGAAATACGGCGCACTGCAATTAACTTTACTCACGAAAATAACTAAAAGAAGGGCGAAAATTATGAGCGGGGCGCTTAAATACTTCCCTTTCCAATCAACTTTGCAGGACATCCATGGTGCTCTCTCATTGGTCCAGCTGTATCAAACAAGGAGAACAATACTCTCAACAAGACAAGTTCTAATCAATTCAAGGCAGCAACCTGCCTTCCTAACAATTTAAAACTACCAGTACTAACTTGCCAAAGGATTACATTTTCGTTTTTACCCTGACATTTCACAATCTAATCTAAAATTAAATCCCAATATTTCGATCCCAAAATTTTTATTTAATTTAAGTTTTAATTTTAAAAAATAAATCAATGTAGCTTTAAAAACGCTACACCAATATTTCATTATATTTGATTGAATAACTCCAACGATTTCAGTAACAAATGATCTATCGAAGTCTAGCTTTTCAGTTAACACACTTATTATGTAATAAATGATACAAACTAAGGCACAGAAAAGCTTCTGATATTATATAACTTGACATATTTTTTATATTATAACTGACCTTAACTGCCGAATAACAACAAAAGTTTACTATCACCTGTTCAAATGCGTACAAATTATTATACTTATTATTCTTGACTTTGACAGATGATTTACTGTCTGTTGATTAAGCCAAAAGGGAGTTTTCAAATATGAATAGGCCTATATGTTAACCAGGAACATTGCATGTACATCTAAAAAATTGAGTAACTTACATGCAGACACAATTACATTTTTATACAAGAGCATAGGGTATAGATTAGCCCAGGCTCTATAGGCATTGAGTATTTGCTGAAATTCGATTTGAATTTTAATCGTTATAGGGAGCATCTACTAACATGGTGAAAGTCACATGGCATTCTCAAAATAACTGGAAGTTTGGTTATGGTTGAGCATAGAGCATGTTTTTACACAAGTATTTTATCAGAATTGCACTTATCAAGTAGTATGTTAACGACGTAAAAAACTGTTATGAAAGTTTGTGTATACTGAATAAAAATCTGAAATTGTTCAACGTTTTTGTAATATCTAAACCAGTCTTCTTTCTTTCCCAGAATCTACATTATGAACTGTGCTACTTGCCTTTACATATGTTAACTTTGATTATTCCAGTAAATTTATTAAAACCTAGCTGATTTGGTCTAAAATTAAAATTTTCCTCACTGTATTTTCTTCTAACATGTATCAACATATTTTTAGTAATGCATAATTTCTGTGGACCCTAAATTAATTCCAATTGCCAATAAATTAAATTGGGTTGAAATATTAAGATCCTAAAATGTTTATCGTATATTTTTACACATAGAAATAATAATACTATTTTTATAGCTTATAGTTAATACAAAACAAGTGAAGTTCCATTAATTCTTTATAAGTATAGTTACTTTAATTAACCAGTATAATTCTCAGAGATAAAAATTAAAATATTTTCCGTATGTGGGTTTTTGTATACATTTTTCAAATAATTTTCCATTTTCATGAATAACATGATTTAAGTCATAAAAAAATACATTTGTATCACATTTTTAAAGATTTTTTCTATTCTGAACAGTCAATTATCTTCAAAATTTAATCACATTTATTTTAATAATCAGCATCTTCAAAAACATTGCTTGGTTGCTGGGTTCCTTATTTGAGCCTAAAATACATTTTAATTTCATTGCCTTGTTTTGGTTTTATTTTTTTACAAGTTACATTGATATGAACCATATGGATTGCTCTCGGGGCAAAATTGCTGTGGTCTGACTTCTCGCTACTGCGTCCTATCGCAGTATGGGCAACAAGCCCAGGCGGCCACATGCATCAATGTAATCCTCTTGTTAATGGCTTACCTAGCAACTTAGCTAATTCCAATGTAAATAGTTTTTTATTCGCAGATGACATGGGTTTAAATGTCAGGGAGAGTAGTACTATGAAGGCCCATAACACCTTAGAAGATAAGACAAAAATAGTTATAGACTGGTGCTGTGCTAATAAGTTAAGTCTGAATGCTGGGAAAATGCAGGACTTAGCACTTAGCTTGACACCAAAAAAGGAAGAAATCTGTGCTTTGAAGTTCCTGGGCATATTTTTACAAACTGATTTAAAATGGGGTAATCATATTGACAATGTAGTCACCAAACTAGCAAAGGGACTCTTTTGTTGAGATCTCTAAAGAGCAGAGTTACTCCTGATATCCTTCTCAGCATATACTAAGCTTACATTCAAAGTCATCTTAGCTACGGTATCTCCTTATGGGGTAATTCTGGATGCCCTAGAAAGTTTTTACATGACAGAAGAGGGCAGTCAGGTTAATTTGTGGCGCTCCGGATCAAACCCATTGTAAACCTTTATTCATATCACCGTACGTCTTCTTAACCTTGTACATTCAAGAAAATATTAACAACTTTAATGACTCAACCAGTATTCACAGCTTTAGCACAAGGTATATAAATAATTTAAACACGAAAAGATGTTTGTGTACTAGTACACAAAATAATTTTGAATATATGGGTATAAAAATGTAGAATTTTGTACCAAAGACATTGCCGTACAATAAATTCCGCAGTTGAGAGCTTCCTAGTCGAAAACTGAAAACTGTCTATGTGAGGTCTGTGAGTATTTTGACGTAATGAAATCTAACTTTAATTGGAAAATATTCTAGGCTTAGTGATCTTTGACCATTGTTATGCTGTACGGTCTTCAACAATAAAAATCTTGAATACTGTATTCGTGAGCCTTATTATAAAATATCTTCTTATGATCGTTACAGCTCGAACCGTTTTTAAGTTATCTACGTAAACAAGTTAAATTACTTTTTATAATACAATAAGTGTGACGCTGTATTCATTTTTATATTGTAATAATGTATTGAAATAACTACTATTTAAGGTATTTATCACTTTCTGAATTTTAATTTGTCTTTATACCATAAACCCAACTTGGAAGGCCTACCAAAATAATTCACTGATTATGGTAAAAATCCTTTTATTTGGTACTTAAATTTAACGAACTCTATGTTCTTTTGAAGCTTAAATTGTAGTTAAATACTACGCAATAATAGTGAATCTGTTAGATTACAGACAGCACAGGTAAAAAATAAAGTTATCCAACATTCAAACAAGATTTCAAATTTTATTTACTAAGAAATATAACTTAAATCTTTATTGTAGTAAGGTTATATGCTGTGACAACGTCAACAATTCTACCAAAGGTATTTGTCATATTCACAGTTCATCGTTTTCCGAAAGCTAGTAAGTTATTCAGCCTAGTTTTGGGGTACAAACATATATTTGAATTTTGAATACTCCTATTTGAAAAGTTGTGTAAACATGTTACACAAGAAATTAAATATTATATATCCCAACAGAAAATTTAACAGGTAGGCTATATTTTTAGCATATAGCATACTAAAAATTAAATAACAAATAATAACAAGTTTCATAAAATTTGAAGAGAAATAACAATAAACAAATACAATTAAAATGTTAAATATGTTAATTTAAAACATTTACATTTGAAATTAGTCTATAAGTTAAAATTACCCTACTTATCATGAAAAAGAGTCAAAACAATGTTGTAATACAATATTTTGTAATATTAAAATGTTAAAACACAATCCAATGTAAAATGTACTGTTTTACAAAAAATATTAAAAACGAATATCAATTACAAGACCAAACACTCTAGAAATTAATATTTTGAATATTGAACAATTCTGAAAGATCATTAAATGGATGTTTTAGCAACCGTCGTACAGTTTAGTTTTGAAAAGGTTTGTTGGATACCGGTACTTCAGAATTACATTTTTTAATTTATTGTAAATGTGTATAAAAGTTAACACATGACTGTATTGTGTTATGCTAAGCCTACAATGCTCTACTATTTCTAGTATTATAGCCTTATATACTATTATTAAAAATTATCGATAGAATATTTTTCAGGTGTTGAATCAAAAACATATAAATCAAAAGGTGTTAGGTATTCACTTGTTGATGCAACAAACCAAACATTGTTAAAGAGAACTATTTTGTTGAATTGCAAATATACATTTACTTGTGACAAAGTCTTTCCTTTGCTACACTTATAATTTTATACAACATATTTTTTTTATCAATTTTATTAACAAAATCAACAAAACTTGCTGTCAGAAGCCCCACTACTTCATCTACCCCCAACATTTCACCTGAGGCATTCTCTGATTTCTTTGTTGACACCGTGAAAGAAGTAAGACAGAACATCACTCCTAGTAAGTCATATGCTGAGGACCTACTTGGTTGTGCTTCTAAATATATATAGGTCTTATCAAGTGTTCTTTTAAAGAAAATTTGTTTCTCTCTCATATTGCCACTCAATCAGTGCTTGTTAATAGGGGTTTTCCCAAAATCTTTAAAAATATAAAAAACTGTGCCTATCTATAAGAAGGGTTCCAAAGATTTACCAGGTTCCTATAAACCGATCTTTGTGGTGCCCATTTTTTTTCAAAAATTCTGGAATCCATCATGAATGAACAACTGAGTAAGTACTTTGAAACTTTCTATCTTTTTCAAAATTCTCAATTCGGTTTTCGAGCAGGAAGTACTCTGGATGCGGTTGGAGCTTTGGTGGGGTCGATTGTTGATGGCTTTGAGGCCAATTCTGCCACTATGGCAACCCTTTTCGACCTCACTAGAGCTTTTGACTGTTACCCAAGAGAAATCCTGCTCTCTAAATTATCATATTATGGCATACAAAATTCTGAATTGGCTCTTTTAAAATCTTACCAGACTGAGCGAGGGCAGAGAGTTTGTGTTGGTGGGAGTCTTTCTGCTTATCGCTCAGTTGAGTTTGGCGTACCGCAGGGATCGGTTCTTGGGCCTTTGTTGTTTTTAATAAGCATTAATGATCTTCCCTGTAATGTTAAGGCCAATGCTATCCTTTATGCTGATGACTCTACATTGTTTAGCTCCGATAGTAAAATTAATAACTTGTGTAGTTTTGTAGATGAGCATGTCTTGAGGCTAAGACTTGGTTTCAGTCTAACGAACTGGCTCTAAATAAAAGTAAAACACAACATATTTTATTTACTTTACAACCTAACCAGTACAATTTTTTGCCAAATGTAAAACTGTTGGGAATTGTTTTAGACTGTAAACTTACTTGGTCAGATCATATTAATCAAGTTTGTGCTAGATTATCTAGAGTGGTATTTTTGCTGAGACAACTAAAAAATTTTGTGCCTAAAGAATAGGTACTTAAAAAATTCCTATTTTGCTTTTTTCAATAGCATACTTTTATATGGCTTACTCTTTTGGGGAAATGGAATTGGTATTGATAGAGTTCTTATAATACAAAAGAAAGGAATAAGAATTTTAACAAACTCAGAAAGAAATACTAACTGTAGACCTTTATTTATTCAAGAATCGATTCTTACTGTAATAAATCTGTATATATACGGTACACATGTTTAGTTTATGTAAAGACAAAGTCAAATGATAATGCTCTCAGAAGTCATGTGCACTCTTTCAATACAAGGAACAGGAATTTAATAGATACAAATTACTGTAGGTTAAGTAAAACCCAAAAGAATTTTGAATATATGTCCATTACTTTGTTTAATAAACTTATCAGCAAGGCAAATACAGTAGACCTGAAACAGTTTAAACGTGTTGTTTTCAACTGGCTGGTAATAAAACCTTTCTATTCAATCAATGAGTACCTGAACTGTAATAATGTAGACTAAGTTTCAAATAGGCCTAATTAATTATGTTTTTAATCTAAATTTTATCTTGTTATTTATTTTTATAGAGTTTTATAATTATTGTTAATTATTTTATTTGTTTTTTTTACTCCCTAATAACTCAACATAAGCTGTTTTTATTGTTATGTTTTAAACATCCTTGTTCTTTGTTATTTACTATAAATTTTATTGTGGCTCTTGATATGTTTTGTATCTGAATGTTAATATGTTCTTGCTTTATAATGGATCATGTTGATGGCTCAGTAGGACAATCTCTGTTTGTTTTTTTTCTTATCTCATTATAATGCCATATGTTTATTATTGACAATGTCTATTGCTCACAAAGCTTAAAAACAATAAATATATTCTATTCTAATCTTAATTTGTGAGTATCCTCTCCTAATTCAACATTTCATAAAGGTTTTTGAAAACTACCTACTAATTATACACGTGCTAATACAGCTAGTTTTGTTTTTTGTTAAGTTTGTGAATATCTTCATGGTTTGTTGCTTAAAGAATAGTTTAAAAAGTACTATTTTTAATACATCACACGAGGCCCTAACTAATTGACATTTAGAAAAAAATTGTAAAATGCATATAGGAACTTAAGTAACTGTCATCATTATTAAAATTTGTAGGCACCCCACACAACTCAAATTTGGGGTTATTCTGTTTACAGAGAAACCGTATATGTAGTGAAGAATATTATCTTTGCATTAAGTACAGATACATGGTTATTATAACTAGGAGGGATCTTCAACTCTTAAGCACGTTTTGTTTTGTAAATCTTTCAGGAACATGTTTGGTTTCAGCAAAACCCATTATTGAATTTTTTTTATTCTAGAGTCAAAAATTAAACAATCGCCTTTCCTGAAGGATGCACACTGTTCCTGGACGTAAGATCTTTCAAGGCCTGTTGAAACAGTTTTACATTTAGGTTATTATTATGTCCTCCCCCAAGATTTTTTGCATGAAAACAACAGTTTCAAATTGTCTAGATAAAACTGATGTTGTAATATTTAAACTGAAAATCATCTAACAGCTTTTTTGTTGAGCTCCTTCTTGAGCATATATCTCACTAATATTATAAATGCGAAAGTTTGGAGGTTTGTCCTCGAATCACGCTGAAACTGCTATACGGATTGTGCTGAAATTTAGAACAGGTATAGCTTTTGGTCTGAATTAACATTTAAAGTGCTTTTTACCACCCATAACACATTCATTTCACCAAATAAAGTCGAATTCAAATTGAAAAATTAGTTTGTTTACATTAGAATGTTATGATGAGAACGAAACGTATTTTGACAGCTGTAGTTCGACAAACTTTCTGAAACATCTGTTTACATTTGAATTTTATCAATCATAAGTAAACAGTGCTTGTTTGGTAGTGTAATGCAGATAGTAAAATAAAACATTAATATATAAATTTTACTCCAGATTGCGCCAGTGACAAAGTAAAATCATCTAATGCATTAAATACTGTTATAAAACTAACCGTAATGAACAAAGTTATGAATGTTTTCACATAAGTTACTTTAAACTGGCGGGCTTCCTTGACATTATGATATTACACTTTAGCAATGGCTAATGGAAAAACAGAGAAATGAATACTAACATGCCTCAGCGATTCATTCTTTTCCTGGATACAGTCCAAAAAACAAGTATAACGCAAAACTTTAATAACGATTATTTTGAAAAGTTGCGAAACCTTAATAAGAATTTCCCTCTTATACCGAAAGTACATAGTAAGTAGGTAGGACTCTCCCCTAGGTCGTAATAGGCTTTTCAGTCCTACTTGTGTGTGTATTTTCTTCATCAGGACAAGGTAAACTCAACTATGTCAACACGATTTTGACCAAAGTAGATTTCCGAGAACTAGATAAACGTATATAAAATTTGATCGAGGTAATATGGCAAGCTAAACTGTGACATAATAGGTAAGTGAATTTAAATGGTCTTAAGTAGGCACTATTTAACCGAAGTAGGCATCTTGGTCCTACGTAAGTATATATATACATATATATTTCTTCTTCGTCAGAACAACAAGGCAAACTCTACTATAGTACTGGAAATATCTTAGACCCGAAATATATGACAAGGACTGGAAATATACACTTTTTGACCGAAGTAAGTTTCAGAGACCTGAGATTTGTGTTTTCTTGATCGGGATGACAAGGCAGATTCAGCTGTGACGTTAGGTATATAATTAATTAGAACCAGAAATGCTCCTACACGTGCCAAACATGATATAATAATTAAGTTAAACTCTGATACTATTTACCACGAACTTAAATAATATCTACCTGATGTATGCCTACTTACGTTTTAAACTTTTTATGGGACTCCCATCATATTAAGCGGCCTACACACGTTCAAATCGGCTTGTCAATTCGATGTGAACAAGCCGAATTGACTGTGTGTATGCAAAAGTTTGTTCAAACGATGTGAGCTCAAGCCAGAAATTTGAACTGATGGCATGATGGAAATTCATCATTTCGGCTTGACACATCGGCTTGATGGCAAGCCGAACTGATCGTGTGTATGGGAGCGTCAGTTCAGTTCCTCAAATCAACTGTCTGCGCTTGCGCACCAGTGACAGGCGTCTGTTTAGCAACTGTCCGCGTGTTTGCTGCTGTGTCCGTAGTCAGTGAAATTTATAGCCCTTTTCCAAGTGACAGCAGACTTTGAAAAAGTATTTTTTTTATTATTTACATTACACTGTGTTGTCAGTGCAATGAGTTCTTGGAGGAAGGAGTTCTTCAGTTCATAGAATTGTTTAGGGGAAAAGAATGTTTTTCTTCGTTCATCCGCAAATAATTATGCCAATCTTTGGGGTGAAACCGAAGTTCTTTTAAAAGGTTAACATGGGAGTACTGGGCTCGATTTAAAAGCCAGTCCTTAGTCCACTGATTCCGCTTGAGTTGACGCTTTCTTCTTTTCACAATTACACAAGCCACTGCACCATATATTAGTAATAATTCATCGTCCGAAAACATTATTTAACTTGCAATTTCCGAAACACAAGCACAACAAAATTTTTGGAGTTAATTAACCAGATCGAACTGACAAGCCAAACTGAACGTGTGTATGTGATTGCTGCGTCAGTTAGAATTGACAAGCCAAACTGACAAGCCGAACTGACAAGCCGAATTGAACGTGTGTAGCGGCCTTTACATCATAATTGCTTTTACTAAGTAATATAAGGACTTTGGTTTAAGATTGTGTGTGAAGCCGCGGGTAACAGCTAGTTTGTAATAAAACCGAGCGAAAAGGTTTTCCTGGGGTGTAGCAGAATCTTTTTAATCTTCTACCATTATTATCACGGGTTTTATTCTTATTTCTTACATGTCCCATAGATCTCTGGTATTGAAATATTCAAAAAACCTATCTATGTCCTAACAAATTAAGCAGTGGGTTTTGCTTAAACAAAATTTTGCGTTCTGTGTGGTTATTAGAAACTCAAGTGCATAAGCAACACCGGCACTTCGGGGTTGTGGAGCAAACTGCATGTACAAATCAAATTATTTATTGCCATTGATCACATTTGCATACATGAAATAGGCATCGTCATAAATTAAAACACAAAAGCACAATAACTAAATACATTGTCATAATTTAAGTGATAAAATATGAAAGTACAATTATACAATAATCATGTAAGAGCTCTGCATAAGACAAGTCAATGTAGAATCAACTGAGAACATGAAATCGTCCTCACAGTTGAGAAATTCAGTTGTACAAAACCCAATTTATCAGCTTACTTTAAACACAATAAGAGACGCTGTGTAAGCAGTCCTGTCTTATCTGTTAAAAAAGTTTACGTAATTTATCTTTTCTTTACTTATTCATTAGGGTATATTGATGGAAAAGTTTTGTCACTGTTTGTTGACAAACTTAACCATTGTTCTTTGTGCATGGTGTATAGATTTATTTTTGTTTACGTCAACATTACAATCTACTGATTGTAGACTTTGAATGTAAACTGTTTGCTTTCAAATTACAAAATGGTTTATCTGGACATTTACAACCACGTTTTGTAAATGCTGTTATATTTGTAGAGATACCATCATTAACATTATGTTCATGAATGTGTGATTCATACCTACAGTTTGGTAATAGACATTTTAATTAATTAAGATAGGCTCAGATGCTATTCTGTCAATATTAAAAATCAACCTGGACATTTAAATCTTTTATCTTAGTGATACCTCGAAAAACTAAAGCTTCACTAGCTAATGTTCATGTTTATCGCGTTTTATGTAATTTCCCAAACTTAAATAACCAATGAACTTTCTTCTCATTGCGCATCGTTTTATTTAACCTCAAAATTCAAACAAGCAACTTAAAATGGATGTACTCAAACCACTTGGCGTCAGAGACAGCATGGATCAGAAAGATGTTGTTCTTAATTATGTTGTTTTTGTTTGGTAAAAATAGGTAAAGAGTACCTTGGGAAGCATTACAAATTTAGTTTCTAGGCCACTTTGTTTCTACAGATCAGATTCTAACACGCCCTGGTAATTTATATAATGATAAGTGTTTTATGTTCCAATTAAATGTAAGATTGCCACATGTTTATATACAATGATTTCTTCCTCAATTAGCAAAACAATAATTGTTGAAGGAAACAGGAAACTTTCAAAATGGTATTCAAGGGTTGGACAAATATTTGAATTTACTGTGAATGATTGGTTTAGCTCAAGTTCACCTTCCTCTTAGTGGTCTCAACATTTACACTACTTTTATCCCTCCTACCATGGTTACGTTATGAGTAGAGGGCTCGGTTGCTCCACCATGTTTAGAGATTGTGTCATTTGTGTCTAAAACATCGTGCACCTGATAAGACAAAGAGAATACCTCTTTACCTAGATTACACTATATTTTGTCCCTGATATGAAAATGATGTAAGGAGTTCATTTTGAGCTTCTTCACAGACTTTTTTTATCTCTTCGGACGAACAAGACTTCATATTCCAGGAGCAAAGTCTGTAACAAAAGTCTTATTCTAGATGCTCTAAGAAAGAGGTGAACTGAAGCTAAACTCAACATCCCAATTGAATCAACCCTTCCCACCATTAGCTACGTTGTTCGAAGTATTTTAGTATCAAACTAACCAAATGATATTGAATGCAGTTCTGAATTGTGTTTTAAACGTTGTTCATAATTGCTATGGCCCTACTAACTGGCACCAGCATGACAAAAATGTTTAAAAAAAAGGCAACCCATCCTCACATTCTTTGCGGGCCAATTAAATGGATTTTTATGAAATAAAATGCTGAGTTATTCGTAGTTAAGAAATGAAAGTAAACAAACGTCTAAGTAACTTGTCCATCAATTGGACTATTTGTATGTTAAAACTATCGAGTTTTCAAATATTTAGACTATGCTATAAGGTAGAAGTGCTATAAACATTTTATCCAGCACAAACCCTACCAGGTGTTTGTAATTATTTGCCTACAGTGTAACAAAACTGTTACAGAAAAAATTAATTTGTATTGCCAATTCTCCACCTCCGAATTAAGTGTTTCAAGTGTCCTATTACACACTAGGAAGTAGACTCCACTTCAAACAATGGTAAGTAAAAAAAGATACCAAACAGCAATTTAAAGATTCTGAATTTAAAATCAATTCAGAATTTAAAGTGAAATTAGACCTAATGAGGGTACTGGTCAACAGTGCACTTGAATTTTTATCCCATGGACAAAGCACTCCTCTTTCGTGACGTCACGAAAGGAGGGGCTAAATCAGTACAATGGCTGTACCATGCCCTGAATACACACATTTTTGAATAGAAGGGTCACCTTGGCCATATACATTGCTTATAATTCCTGTATGACCTGGAATCCAAATTGCATTTAATAGAATAGCCAGTGGAAGCTATATGAACATATTTCTTCTTTATCTCGTGAATAACTGATGGTGTGTTTAAATTTCAAAGCCACCAACACACTTGTTGAATCTGATAGTATAGTAAATATTTTTGCGCAAGTTCTGATGTAATTAATTCTTGAACAAATGCAACAGCTCCTTGTGAAACAATATGGAAAGATGAATAATATCTGAAAACTTGAGAGAAATTCGTTAAAGAGCCAAAAATATCAATTCGAGTAAACTATGTATTATGTTTGGAAGCTCCTATATAAGTTTAGCTACTTTCTGTTAAAAATTGGAGAATATTTTTAGTTTGCATTGTGCATTTTTCAATTCTGTAGTGAATAGTGGTACAATCTGGACAAGAGAACTTTTATAATATAGTCTTGTAGCAGCTTAGGTGTAAACTCGAAATAGAACAACCTCAAATCGATTCACTATTCTAAATACCATAGCAACACTGTTATAATAAAGGAAGGCATTTATTTTTTTCAATTAATACCTTTTTGGAATACAGCATGCAATTAGCCAAGCGTTTTTATGCCTACACATAACCTCCTGATACGTAACAGCATAACAGAAGTCTCAATGTAAATTGTTTTACAGGGTGCTAATTTCATAAGAACTAGGCATATTATTAACGCACTAAATTTTATCCTATCCAACATCAGAGCACAATCTGTACTTATATTATCATGAATAGAACACCAAAAGTCTAGGATTTAGCAACGAGAGACTTGTAAAAGGCAATTAATGTTAAATTAAAAACATCCCAACGACAACTGGGAACTGAGGTTTATATCATTTTTAAATTGTTAAATTTCATTTCAGAAAATTGGGTTGAAAGAAACGATTCATTGTCGTATTAATAGCCACCATTCTGTTTCAAACATTTTCAAAAACTTTACTAATGTTTGATGATAGCGTTGATATGAAAATACTAACAGGGGTCTTTGTTCGGTTTTTTAATTAATGCAACTATTAAAGCACTAGGAAGAATGTCAGAAGAGAACAATTTTTTCATAACCAACAAAGGCGTATTGAGAGCTCAGTGGATAAATAGGTTAATAATAATTTGTAAATCAAATTTCCATGAGTTATACTTCTTGTTATATACAATTACTATCTCAGAGTCCTTTTACTTCAAGTGGACTATTCAATTTGTTTTTTTTTTTTGTAATTCAAGGAAACAGTAAAATAGGGCAGAGATTTATGAAGTATAGCAGAAAACTACGTTTTGTACAAAATTTCCGAACACTTTGAACGACATTTTAAATTATAATATTTTTACTTTGAGATAAAAACATGTACTTAGTCTTCTTGATTTGGAATACTTAGCGGTGCAATGAATTTTATTACAAAAAGAGATCCATAGTTATTTTACAGCTGTAAATTATGTCCTTAAATGGCCAGTTAATCTCTTTTGTTAATATAATTCTTCAGACTTTTGGGCGATTCATATATTGTAAGAATGCCGTTGTTTTGTTCGTCGTATGCTCGAAAAAAAGAAAACGCCTTGTAGAGACGAAGTTAGGATTAAATATTCTTTCGGGCACTTAACCTCTAAATAAAAATATAGAAAATAAAATATATCATTCCTAGCACAAAATTGATCTGGCATCTAGAACAATGTCAAAATTATAAAAATAGTTACATCCAAATTGAATAACTATTGGAATATGTTGATTTCCACCCCAGTCACTCAACAGTATCAGGAGCAATATGACATCATAACAATCATAGTTACCTAACAACTTAAATGCTGATAGTTTTAATACATTTTTTGTAAATAATATAGATAATTATATAAACTATGATGTACCACGTAGCTCCAAAGATTTATTCATTATTTAAGTAAATATGAGAGCATTTGGTAAGTCGGTACACAATTTAAAATAATATGTTCTAAAGTGGAATAAGTTTGTCTGCCGTAAATGAGTTGAACAATATTAATTGTACTGATATCTTTGATTTGAATTCTGCCACATTAAAACTTAGCTCTAAGTATATTTAAGGTAACGGCATACACATTCAATGAATCTATTAAGGCAAAGCTAATTCTCTGAAAGATTAAATTGCAGTTAGGTATGTTTTTAAAAAGGCGGTTATGGGCGAGCTTGTAAATTATAAGTCGATGTTTTTGAGCGGCTTTTTCACAACCAGATTACTTGCTATTTTGAGTTTAAAACCTTATTTTCGTGTAGGAAACTTTCCTTTCCAGCTAAACTTGGTATCGTTGATGTTGTTCAGTCGCAAGCTAATGATTGTCTTGATGGCTTAGAGAAAAAAAACGTAATATAGGGTTTAGTGAAAAATTTGTGCAAGTTTTTGGTCAGTACTAGGGTTTGCAACCGTTAATAATAACATAACTGCAAATATTTAGAATTCGCCTTTTGCTAGATTTAAAAGAAAGTAAAAAGCATGTCTGTAGAGGTACAAAATACTGTACGACGTGGACTTTGAACCCAAGATTGTCTGTATCACGCGTTATTATGTTAACGACAATAATAATTTACATAGAGTAAACTGTCAAAGCGATACTTTTATTCCTCTATGATAGAGGATATGCCTCTTATGTGTTTCCAAGTTTCACTACACCAGTGTTGCCAATACGTGTATAAAATTACCCGCATGTTCTAATGCAGCTATGGTGTTGATGAAAGGCATAGAGAATAAAAGGAGGTGGAACGAGTGTGTTCATAATGCTGTTAAAATTGTACGGTATCAAGTGTAGTGACGAATAGTTTGCAATTGACTTCGATTATACTCTATTACTATATGTTTATGCGTGTAATTATCAACTTTAAACACACATTTATACATTTTGATTATTTTATTAACTAATAATAGCAATACTATTTTAAAATAAAGTGCATATATCTATATATATAAATGCGAATGTTTGTTTGTATGTTCTGTTATAACTCTGGAACCAATGCACGAAACATCGTGAAATTTTGTACAGTGATTCTACACGTTCCTGGAAGTAACATAGGCATATATACTAGAGTAAATTTCTTCCAATTTAAATAGTTTATTTAATTAATTTTTTAATTATAAATCGTTGTTGATGTTAGAGTGTTTTATATTGGATCCGACAGACTGCGCTACGACACATAATACAAAGCGAACTGATACTTAACAGCTGTTAATACTTTCAGCTGAAGTTCATCAAAGAGGCAGAAACATTTGTTTACATTTAAAATTTAGAAAATTTTTATTGTAAAGTGCTTGATCAGTAGTGTAATGCAGGTTGCATAGAAGACGTCATTGCCTAATTTTAAATTCAGATTGCACCAATGATCAATAATCTATATATATAAAAATGAATGTTTGTATGTTTGTCCTTTATGGAATCGTGAACTATTGGACCGATCATGATGAAAATTTGTACGTATATGTATTTTTCCACGGAGAAGGTTTATAAGCTATGCCCATCCCTTTCCCGATTCAGGATTCCGCCCCACTGGTTACAGAAATACCCATAAGAAATGCATTGCAGCAAACATATGTTAACGTCTTTTCAAATTTTTAATCAGCTGTTCTTTGTAAACATATATTACACTTATAGTTTTAAAGCATAGAGTAAGCTTAAGAGAAACGACAAATTTTGTTTAAACTGTTTTTGCAATCACTGTTAAACATAGACTTTACTATCCAGATAATACAATTCAAATTTGACGTAAAAATTCACCTTTAACTGCAATATTTATTTAATATAAACCATGCTCATGCTTGATCAGAAGAGTAATGCAGATATCATAATTACTATCTTACGTTGGCTACAAATATAAAGAATGTTATAAAATCAACCTTAGTTGTTTTTTTTGACAGAAGTATGGTTCTCAAAACTCCGTGTGTACATATTCTCTCGATCGAGACAACAAAGCAAGCTCAATCGTGGCATCGGAGATATAACTAATTTAATCTAAAATTTATTATAGTAAAAAAAAAATTACTAAGTAATATAAGGACTTCGGTTCTTAAGATTTGCGTGCGAAGCCGTGGGTAACAGCTAGATAGAGGCAGGAATATGGTACATACCTTCATAATACGCCCAAGAGGCTCACGATGGAACGACTATCAATTATCTCAGCAATGTTTAGAATGTGATAGAAAAAGAATAAGTGAATATAGTGTACTGTTTTCAACGGGAAATTGCGTGCGAAGCCGCGGGCAACTTTTGCAAAAAATTATTGAAATGCGCAGCAAAGCGCGCCGGGCCCGCTAGTAATATATAAAAATGAAAGTTTGTGTGTTTGTCCTTTATAGACTCAGAAACTATTGGACCGATCACTATGGAAATGTGTATTTATTTGTATTTTTCTATGTAGAAGGATTATATGCAATGCCCATTGATGTAACTCACCACCAGGCTGTACTGCAAGATATAAAAGTTATCAAAGTGCCTGCACATTATAAACTGCAATTACGACACAGTTACGTATATTAAATAGCCAAACACTATTTGAAGGCAAAGAAATATACGGGCAAAGCTTAAGAGACGCGTGCGAAGCCGCGGGAAACAGCTAGTATTATAATAAATTAAATAGTGGTCAGTCATGTGGATATGTCATTATGAAGTCCTAATGTTTTATAATGTTTACATGGTAAGATATTAGTTAAAGACAAACAAAAGATTATACCGCACCAATAAATACTAGTAAAAACACAAAACCCACTATATACTTTGATGGTAACTTTACAAATGTTCTAAATCCGCGTATACACAGCAGTTTGCAACTAAAAAGTTTACAACTAATAGCTCTGTATTCAACATTTTAGTTTCAGGCCCTTTAGTTTGAAACAAAAACTTACAAAAAAGCTATTTTTGACATTAAAAGTGATTGAAACTTTTTACTTAGATGGCTAGTGTTATTTATCATGTAGTGAGTGAAGAACGTACTTGCAGCTACTGGCACATGTTTTATTTTCGCTAACCATAGAGCCCCGGTGAGATATTGGTAAGGTAAGTATGTGGAAAGACATAGTGACAGTGCACTTTTAGTAAATCTCAACAGGAATATTGATCCACTCTCAGGGAAATTGAGAACAGATGACAAGGAATATTGATCCACTCTCAGAGAAATTGAGAACAGATGACAAGGAATATTGATCCACTCTCAGGGAAATTGAGAACAGATGACAAGGAATATTGATCCACTCTCAGGGAAATTGAGAACAGATGACAAGAAATATAGATCCACTCTCAGGGAAATTGAGAACAGATGACAAGGAATATTGATCCACTCTCAGGGAAATTGAGAACAGATGACAAGGAATATTGATCCACTCTCAGGGAAATTGAGAACAGATGACACTTTTAAAAACTTTGAGGATTGCAAGCAGTTATTTTTAACATTTGACATTTCAAGTATGACAAAATATAATTGTTAAGACTGACACAAATTGACGAATAGTCCTTCCTAAGAGAAAACTCTTAAAAAAGACAAAATAATGGTCTTAACCACAAGTGTGAAAGGCTTTGATATACGTGCTGAAGAATAACATGAGATTAAATAAGTAGGTACTTGTAAAAAAGGAAGTTTACAACTAAATTGATTTCAATTTTTGGTGTCCATTTGTTTTCCAAAGATTGAATATTTTATCAGCTGTTGATGGGCACACAAATTCAATTTGCAACTCCAGAATTTTTTTGAAACTAGAAAAGTTTGCAAAAAATTTACAAATCAAATTTTGAAAAATGTTTGTCTTCAAAATGTTACAAATTTTTCAATTACTTACTTGTGTACGTGTACCTTTAATCAACCTGTTGAATATTTTCTCTTTTACCGTGCATCTATCGTCTAGTCGTCTTTTCCAGTTAGTGACGTATAAATCTACGTGATGCCGTATTACTGTCTCGTATTATCTTGTTACTTATACAACATATTCTGTTATTATTGTCTTAAGTTCATCAACCATGTATCGATAACAAAGAAAACAACTAAAAGATTGAGAACACAGTAATACATACAAATAATTGAGAATCTGTTATCGAAAAAAGGAAATAGGAAGAAAGAAAAGAGAACTGAGAACTAACTAGTGTTGTGGATAAGCAGTAATAATTGTTAGTGCATGTTATATATTATAAAAACTGATTCTCAGGTTACAGTTCCAAGTTCAATGTTTTATGTGTTTCTAGCCTTAGTATAGATTATGGCTTCCTTGTGTTAAAAGCACCGCACCTGGCAACTATTTTTCGAAATTAATTCCAACGAGACTACGATATATTTGTTATTTAATTTACATTTTTAGTATATAAGTTATTGTCTTATTCTAACTACGAGTAGTATCGCAATGCTGATTTATCCTTGTAGCTTGTTGGGATATGCAACCTTCATGGTAAATCAAATCCAATCACGTTTATTTCCACAAAAAACTGAAATACAGAAGTAAATATTTATATTGAAAAAGAGAACAAATGTAGCATTTGGATACCTAATGGTTATAAAAATATTCTAGTAATACAATTCAAAAGAATTAACATTAAATAATTAACGCTAAATAGTATTAAAAAGTCTTATATCACAAAGAAATAAATTCATATACTGAAATAAAGGGATACAATAAAATATATATATATATATACACACATACCTAGTGAAAACAGCACTTAATTTGCTACATAATTTCCGTATAATTTAAAATAATATGGAAAAAGAGCCTACATGGGCCTTAATGGCATGTGCGTAGACTCGAGAATGGAAAAATGTTCCACAATTTTATTCAAGTTAGGTGGTAATTTAAAATCAGCTGTGAGCATTTTTTGCAGTAGTGGTTGCCCACACTGCTGCATTTCATTTCAACACATTCACATCCACCCTGAAGCCTATTGTGTTTATTGTGCGTTGTTTACACTTTAGAGTTATGTCCGTTTCCTTTAGGGATGGGGGTGGGTATTTCCGAAGAAACTATTTCAGTAGTTGCACTTTCTTTCCTCGGGCAAGTGGGGTTGTTTTGTTCCTGATCTCTGTCTTTCATGAAGTGTTCATGCTAGTGCATGAACTACGATTTGTTGAGGAACATATTTCCATTTATCGACGACTTTCGTGTATGCGTTTAATCTAAACCGGTAAGTAAGTTTATTATAAAAAAAGCTTAGTTTATATTTTAGGTTTTGTTTATTTGTGTTAGTTTATTTTTATTAATTCAATTAGTATGAACGAAACACGTGGTTAATGATTTTGTTACAGGTTTAGTCTGGTTATAAATTGCTTGGTAGTGAACAGTAGATCAAGTTAAGTTATTTAGGCAAAGTAAAGGAACTTTTCGAAGATGTTTTATACCGGTATAGGCTTATTTATGCATACTTGAATGAAAGGGAAAACTATAAAGACCTAATTTTCAGTTAATTGAAGTGATTGTAAAGTAATTAATAGAGAAGAAAGTGGACCATGCATTTTTCATTTACCCCTTTTTTAGGGATAGGTCTATACTTAAAAAGTTCCAGGTGACAAGATATTGAGGTTAGTTTTTTTTGTTCATTATGCCTTACCACCACTAACCTAAACAAAAGTAGGATTTGTTTAACAGTTGGATAGTAGGTATTTTGTTGGTATCAATTTACAAAATCGTGACCATGGAAAGGTATGTTAATTTTTTTTTCCTGAAAACAATAGTGAAGAAAAAATTCGTCGGCAACGAAAATCAAAGGAGTTACAATTTTTTGAAATCCTCTGAAAACTCTGTTTTTGACAGTACCTCTGGCAATTTTACTGAAATGATGACGTTAATCCTGTCAACGATGCCTGCCCGCTGCGCAGTGCTGCGCACTGCTTGCTCTTTTAGAAAAAAAAATTAACTCGAGCTTGCAAAAGTCGAATCCCAGATCACGTGATGCCCCTGATCCTTAACCCTCCAAGTGTTGTTCGACAAAATTTTGTCGGTTATTTTCCATCCTTAATGCAATAATGGCCGAAAGGCATCAATATAATACAATGATATACTTTCCCCCCAGTTTATATGCACCTGTGATAATAACACTTGGCTATAAATGACCCATGAAAAAAAGTCCATTTTTCATGGTCACGGTATTGTAAATAAATACCCAAGTTATTTAGGCAAAGTTAATACTTGAATGAAAGGGAAAACTATAAATGCCCAGTTAACCCATGAAAAAAAGTCCATTTTTCATAGGTCAGTTCCAGGTGACAAGATATTGAGGTTATTGTAAATAAATACCAGTTGGATA
Organism: Homalodisca vitripennis; assembly: GCF_021130785.1. Taxonomy (NCBI): domain Eukaryota; kingdom Metazoa; phylum Arthropoda; class Insecta; order Hemiptera; family Cicadellidae; genus Homalodisca; species Homalodisca vitripennis. The sequence continues at coordinate 135,412,662 of NC_060213.1, forward strand.
GTAGGTATTTTGTTTTCTTACATTTTACTAGCTAGTAGTTTGATAGCAGACGTGAAGCATTAGGCTACTTTGTTAGCCAATTATATGGAAATCATAACTAAAAAATGTTGGGTCCATCAACTAAAGGGAAAGAATGTAAAACGAATTGAATATGTTTTAATTTTTTTTTCAAAAGTGTACTCAAGGTACAGTGTAGGTAGAGAGAATGAACAATAGCAAAGCGTGTTTGTAAAAACAGTTTTATGAATATAGGCCGAACTATGTAGTAAATTTGTAAATATAATATTAGTTAACTTACAAGTCTACAAACTTCTTCCAATGTAGGCTAAGGTGTCTTAACGTTTTTATCTCTTAAATTTGCCAGAATTTTGTGACACATGTCTATACATACATATTATAATAACTTGAAGACTACTCATGGCATTGTATTGCATTTTTAGAAACTCATAATAAAACTGCTCTTTATTGTTGTAGGCTAATGTCATTTAATTTGGCATCATTATACAGAATAAGTTAACAAATTCATAAAAATGGTTTACATTAGCTAAATCACTTAAATAGCCTAATTAAAATGAAAATAAAAGCCATGTAACATTATAGGAATTTATTTTAAAATTATAAAATAAACATATCTATTTTTACACAATAAAAATTATAGGTCTACAGGCAATATATTTATTTATTTTGTAAAATAGCTACAGGGTTACTATCCCAAAACAGCTATATTGACAGTACAAGTTAATAATAATTTAATTTACAATTTGAAATATAGTAAAGTATGTACATGAAAAGACTCAATTACAAAATCAACACTAGACTGAGTAAAAACTAACTGTTTCTATTACAGTACGAAAAAATTCAAATATAATTAAATACATAATAATAATTATAACCTAACAGAACTCTGTTAAGTTACTACCTTAAGTTAAAAAAATATTAGATTATTTACAAATGAATTAAAATATATCCAATTTATTTTTATACATGTTTAACAACCTATACCCTTAAAAAATGAAAAGCTATAAAACTGCACTTATGACAGCGTGGTTTAAAAAAAACCAAGGGGGGTCTCAGATTAACTTCTTGAAACATGCAGTAAAACCTTCCCAACTAAAAAAACAATTCACTGAAAATGTTATTCATTTCCCTCGAAAACTATAAAATGACGAACATTTTGTCTGAGAACATTACCAAAATTCCATTTTCAGACTGGTCTTATTCAGGTTATCTGCTAATTAATCCCTTCCAGCCATAGTGTTCTCTGTGGAGGACAGTTACTTAATAATGTTTTAGGGTTAAACTACCAGCGCATATGCATGTTTTAGGTCATAATGTTCTTCTGCCGAAACGATAAGTAAAGGTAAAATTGATCCAACAAAAGTGTTTCTCAAATGAGTTTGTTTTTTGTCCACTTTTTAGGGTACCTAGCTAGTCAGGCATGGTCACTCTCTTAAGAAGACGATTTAAATGTATATCATATCTAGAAAGTTAAAGAGCAAAGAGTGCTTCTAAATATTGTTTCATTTTAATAAACTTTACTTTTAAATTAAAGGGCTATTTTGGGAATTCAAAGCAGACAGAATAACATCTAGGGCTATTTTGTGAATTCAGAGCAGACAGAATAACATCTAGGGCTATTTTGGGAATTCAGAGCAGACTGAATAACACCTAGGACTATCTTGTGAATTCAGAGCAGACAGAATAACATCTAGGGCTATTTTGGGAATTCAAAACAGACTGAATAACACCTAGGACTATCTTGTGAATTCAGAGCAGACAGAATAACATCTAGGGCTATTTTGGGAATTCAGAACAGACTAAATAACACCTAGGGCTATTTTGGGAAATCAGAACAGACTGAATAACACCTGGGGCTATTTTGTGAATTCAGAGCAAACTAAATAACACCTGGGGCTATTTTGGGAACTCAAATCAGGCTAAATTTAACATTAGGGCTATTTTATGAAGACTACTGTGTAGGCTATCTGGAAATTAGTGAATCGCAATGAACGTAATAGTGATGGTACAACACCGTGGAGGTGGCTGTACAAAAAAAAAAAAAAATAGCCGGTGTTGAATTTTTTATGGTACGGTACAATAAAAGTATTTTTTATTTCATTACCCGTATTTTATTTGAAATGTAATTCTGTGTAATGGAAGTCATTGAGTTACGAGTCAAATTTGAAAACAAGGTTCTTTTAAGGTTTTAAAACAGCCGTGTCTAGTAAAATATAACTTGTGATTTGGCAATTGACCAACCACCGTACCAAAGGGCCTGATCTAGTCGAGGGCGTAGGTCGTGTACATTTAAGTATGAGTTTGCTTTCGGTAGGGCAGTTTGCATTCGGGTAGGAAGGTCTGCACTCGGGTAGCCGAAGTTGGCTCTCTGGTAGGTTGGTTAGTATACCAAGCAGTTCCTAAACCTATAGGTCTGGGTCACTGTAACCTATTTCATGATTGGCTGAGCAAAGCCATAGCAAAGCCTATCACTTAAAGACACTGCAAAGTTTAATATATTTCGATTTATACATAAGGTATCTTAAAAATCGAACTGATCTAAAGTGTTGATATATGCAATTATTGCATTTTCAAAAGTTTGAATATGGTAGTTTGATTTACTTTCATCCGGGAATAATACCTGAAAAGGTTGGTAAGTCCTGGTAAACTCCTTTATAAGTTCAAAATTATTACTGTTTGTGATGGTAAAACTTTTCTTGTATGTGTAAATTTATTATTTTATACCAATAAAATATTTTTATAATCGACAAAACTTAATAATTTCATATTTTTACAACAGCGTTAGACGTATTAAATATTCATAACAATTTACAACATAGTTCGTTAAAAATATTACAGACACAGTAAGGATAATTGAAAAGTGTTAAAATAAACAGCAACTTTCTAAGAAAAACTTGTAGGGTTACTACAAATTCTATGAATAAAACTCTATAAACATTAATAAATATATACTTTTTATGTCAGTTTATGCAAATACACGCACTTACTTTTCTTTTTTTAGGAATAGAAATACATGTAAATATAAGTAAGACCTTGTGTAACGATTTATATATAATTGCATTCAGAATTTAACTAAAACTAAATAATGTATTATATAAATGAATTTATAAAACTAATCTTTATGCACAATACAGTAATTACAACCTCAACCTAAAGACTTGACCAGAAGTGATTTACAATAAACAATTTCAAAATAGTATTGATATACAGGATGTAAATTAAGTCCTGATATGCTAGATATATTCCAAACGGATTGCTATATCGGTAATTCTAAGCAATATATGGGTCAACCTCGATTTTTCTCATATTACAATATAATGTTACAATAGTCAATTAGAAAAGGAAATGACTAGAATTTCTTGCCGGAAAGCAGTTATAGGGAGCAGGCAACCTCCAGACGGTCATATATTGCTTAGAGTTACCTATTAGTGATCAGGGGCACTGACGTGATCTGGGCTTCAAATTTGGAACTACTCGAGTTAATTTATTTTTCTAAAAGAGCAAGCAGCGCGAAGCGCTGCGCAGCGGGCAGGCATCGTGCGTGATCCTTTTTTTTATTAAAAATTTCTGATAAATTGTTATTACATATTACAATATAATGCAGGTAATGTATGTAAAACAATTTTAAACACATAATTACATGCTGGAAAGCAAAGTAAACCAATATAATCCGCCCAATACAAAATCTCCGTAAAAATCTGGTAAAGGAATCTGTGTCATTCCTTTGGCCTGAATCAATTCAGTATATACGAAGATCACGCACGATGCTTGCCCGCTGCGCAGCGCTTCGCGCTGCTTGCTCTTCTAGAAAAAAATTAACTCGAGTAGTTCCAAATTTGAAGCCCAGATCACGTCAGTGCCCCTGATCACTAATAGGTAATTCTCGCGGTTGCCTGCTCCCTATAACTGCTTTCCAGCAAGAAATTCTAGTCATTTCCTTTTCTAATTGACTATTGGAACATTATATTGTAATATGAGTTGCCTGCTCCCTATAACTGCTTTCCGGCAAGAAATTCTAGTCATTTCCTTTTCTAATTGACTATTGGAACATTATATTGTAATATGGGAAAAATCGAGGTTGACCCATATATTGCTTAGAATTACCGCTATATCAATGTAAAAACTTAACCATTCATATTAAAATACTTTTATGATCTTTTTGAAGGATTAAAGTATTTCTCTCCCTTTTTCAAAGGGGGATAGAAGTGATAACTTTAAATGATCAAACAACCCCTATCTTGTGACATGTCATATTAAAGGTCTATTCAATAGAAACACAATGAAATGAACAAAACATCTATACAACAATCCTAGCAGAAGTTATAGGTAAATAATCACTTACATTGTAATGCCCTCTAAAAAAAGACACATTTTACCAAAACTATGCACACTAGAAACATTAGATACTACGTAAAGGGATAATCTGGGCCTCTCAAAGTCGTACTAAAAGATATCACGCATGCATTATGTTGATATGTGCAAGACATTGGATTGTCCCTACAGATTATTTGTTTGCGTTATTTGCCATAACTTTTGCTAGAAACGGCATACAAGTGTTTTCTTAACCCTTTCAGGGCCAGGAGCAAAAATGTGATGTTGCAAAATTTTTTCATATCTTATATTTTTTGTGACTAGTCAAAAGTGCCAGGCTAAAATTGGCGATTTTGCAGTCTCTTAGATTAAAATTTATAAGTTTTCATAAAAATTAGAGAATGACCTAAAAGTTGCACCAAATTACTCCTATAAATATATACTATCAACAAAAAAATATATAGATGTAGTTTGAAGTAATTTAAAATAAAAAAATGTTTTAATAGATTACCTACATAAAAAATTTTTATTTTTTAATTTTTTTTTGCAGATAACTAAAAAAGGAAAAATAATTTTACCATGGGAAGCTATTTTATTATATTATACATTTAGAAAGGAACAACCATGCAAAATTTTGTGTTATTTCTCTCATAAACAAATTTGTTATGACACATTTGGTATAAATACGTATAATTGTACTTTGCAACATTTTATAAGTGTTAAAGCAACTGACTCTTACATTGCAAGAAACTTAAAATAAATATTCACATTATGGATGTACCGGTAAACAAATGATTGTAGGTTCCATAAACAGTTTCAATACAGCTGAAAAAACAGTATGAGAAATATTTACACAATTTTATTTGAAATTTATTTACACTTTCAAATTTATTTACAAAATGTGCTATTTACAATTTCACTCCCGATCGCAAATTGTCAGTCATTGTTTATTGTTTATTTTTTTATTTTATTTTACATTTCAACGGACATCTCCATTTTTACAGTTTTGAACAATAATTAAACAATGAAAGTAAACAACCACAGTGACAAATAGAGCAATAACGATTAATAAACTATTTAAGTGACGAAACGGATATAAACTATGAATGACAATAACGTAATTAATTATTAGTGTACCGTGATTTGAACTATGGAAAACAACGAACAATAACAGCAATAAATTAGCACGAAACAATGAGAATAAAACCATGAATAAACAAGAATAGACAAGAATTAACAAGACAATATATAAATAACAGCAATGAGAGACGTACAGGTAAAGTGTAAGAACGAGTGTCTTCCCTCATTGTGCAACTCCTAGGCAGATAACTCATGCAGACCGGCGATCTTCCTCTTGAGCACTGGTATACTGTCCACAAAAAAGTCAACGATGTCGGCGACGCTATTACTAGAACTTTGAAGTCGGTACATCGTATCGTTTGCTGCGTAGTTGGTGCGATGTTGCTGCCTAGCGAGCAGGTCTCTGGAATGAGTGGCTGAAGGGGTCCTGAAGAGGATCTGGCTCAGCATATCGGGACAGTCGATCTTGCCGTTAAGGATCTTTGACAGCAGTACAACGTCAGCGGAGAATCTGCGATCCGCAAGAGTCAGGAGTCCCAGATCACGAGACACTTCCCCGATGGGAACCTGACGATAGAGAAGACCACTCCTGACACCCACTATTCGAATAAATCTTCTTTGAATAGTCTCTAGTTCATCTATGAGAAACTTCTGGTGGGGGTTCCACACTGGAGAGCCATATTCAAGGATTTGGCGTACCAAAGCACAATACAAAGTTTTTAAAGCCGTGTCACTTAAGCCTTTTGAGAAGCGGGAGACAAATCCAAGCATTTTGTTTGCTCTGCTGCAAATGTTTCGCACATGCAACTCAGGATTCAGTAAAGGTACTAATGTAATACCAAGATCTTTTACCTGCAGTACCTACAGTTAAGGGCTCACTGCGTATATTGTACTTATGGACAACGGGGGAGAGATTCCGATGGAAGGTCATCGCTTGGCATTTCTTAGTGTTGAGTTTCATTTTGTTCTCTTCGCACCAGCGGTCGATCGCACAAAGATCTTCCTGGATTCGTAGGCAGTCCTCTTCAGTGGATACGATGGAAAACAGTTTCACATCATCAGCAAACAGAAGTGAGTCGCATTGTAGAGCTTCAGGAAGGTCATTTATGAAGAGTGAAAAGAGATAGGGTCCCAACAGCGATCCTTGGGGAACTCCAGAGTATGAAATGAATTCTGGTGAAGTGGCCGAAGCAAACTTGATGAATGAACGCCGGTTTGAGAGGTAGCTTGTCAGCCACTTAATTTCCGTGCTTCCAAATCCTTGATCAAGCAATTTTCTCAAAAGTAGTGTGTGGTCTACCGTGTCGAAAGCCTTGGAGAAATCCAGATATATGGCATCTAACTGATTATTGACGGTGAAGGCCTCATGTATTTTGGACTGAAATAACGTTAAGTTCGACACAGTAGACCTCCCACTCATGAAACCATGCTGCTGTGGGCAGATTAAGCCAGCCAGTTTATGCTTTAAACGGTCAAGAAAGAGGTCCTCAAAAACTTTGGCAATAGCTGGCAAAATCGAGATTGGTCTATAATTAGCAACATCTTCAATGGCCCCTTTTTTGTGGAGGGGAACAACGTAGGCTAATTTTAAAGATTCTGGGAAGACACCACATGACAGTGACGCATTGAAAAGATCACAAATTGGCCCCGCCAACAGACCACCGCAATGTTTCAAAACCATCGGGAGAATTTCATCAGGGCCCCATCCTCTCGAGCTTCGTCAGCTTGCTCAATACTTCTTGGTGTGAGATTATTGAAAAAATGGAGTTTCCAAAGTGGTCACCACTAACAGGTATAAATATCTCCGTGGGCCTCGTATACACTGAGGAGAAAAAATCCCTGAACAGTTCGCACATCCCTTGAGGTTCCTTTGATTCGATGTCGTTGTAAAACATGCGTGAGGGCAGCGAGGAAGAGTTTCTAATAGCGTTAACGTGGCTCCAGAAGAAACGAAGGTTCACGGATACTCCCTGATCCACTTTCTCTAAGTGCTGACGGTAGTCTCTCTTCGCAGATAACTTACAAGACGCTCTCATATTGGAGAAACGAAGGTAATTGCAGGCTGTCAGTCGCTCCTTATACTGTCTGTGTAGAGTTTTTTTGCAATTACCAGATCTTTTGTTTCGGCAGAGAACCATCTGGGAAATGGTGAGACACCAACTCTTCTCAATGGTGAGTTCAGCTTGACTGCTTCAGCGATCGTAGAAAGGAATTTTTCGGTTGCTTCATTGAGATCAGTGGAACTCAGGATGGCTGTGAAGTCTACGACTGAGAGGGAATTGTAAGTTTCCCAAAGATTGCATCTTTTAAAGTCAGGATTAAAGTGTTTGGTGGTGCAACCCTTGGTGTTTCTGTTGCTGCAGTGCAAGATAATGGACAGTGGAGGGTGGTGCCTCTCCTCCGCAGGCAGAAGCGCATCAATTTCTAGAGATACGATAGTGTTTTTATTTGTGCATAGAACTAGATCCAACAGGACTCCTCTTCCGTTGTAAATAGAATTAACTTGTTGAAGGTCGTATAGCTCCATGAGAGATAGCATCACTCTGGAGGCAGGAGTATGAACACAATTTAGAGGATCTGCCCAATCCACACCGGGTAAGTTGAAATCCCCGATTACAATAATTTCGTGGAATTCATGTTCTGTAGACACCTCTTCAATGGACGATAGAAGACTGTTGTAACTGGACACATGCTATTGAGGAGGGATGTAGCAAACTATAGGAGCCAGGAAATGCCCTTAAAGGGCTCAATCTTTACCAGCAAATGCTCAATATTGCTCACACCAGACAATAGCTGGGTTGATGCAATGTTGTTTTTAATAGCGACCATGACTCCACCCTTACAGGATTTGGAACTGGTTAAATGCGATCTGTCGCAACGATAAGAGGTATAGTTACTAGGAGATATTTCGACATCATGTATGTCATCAGAGAGATTTGTTTCAGTGATAATTATCAAATCAAATTTGGATGTGGCTATGGATAATTTTAGTTCTTCCAGTTTGCTTCTTAAACCATTAGCGTTTTGGTAATAAGCTAAGAGATGTCCATTGATCGAAGCTAGTTTTTTGAGGATTGCACAATTTTAGGGGTTCCATTCTGATATTTTATGGTGAGGTTTCTTTCACCAGGCTTTGATCTAGTGTCGAGAGTGTTTCTGAGTTCAGCCAAATAAGACCTTTCCATTTGCGTGCGATCGCGGGATACATCAATTTTGCAACCTGGGAAGATTTCTTTATAGGAGTCTGGATGGAAAGTTTTAAAAAAGGAAATGGCATCTTTTGCGTCCTTGAATGCTACTTTAACTGGGCGTGATTTATCTGGCGACTGCTTCCCAATCCTGATTACTTTGGTCACTTGAAGGTTAGATAAATTAAGGGACTGAAAGATAGAATTAACTGATCCGTTATCTTGTTCAACCCTTGCCCTTGCATCCCTGCCATTAGGCTCTGGAATTCCGTGTATAATAGCATTTTTGGCACGCTGGGATCGATCGTTGACTTCACTGATGATAGACTCAGGGTTGTTTAATTTATTTTCTTTAATAGATTCCACTGCAGATATTAAATTGTCTATTTTTGCTTCGTTCGCTGAGACTCGCGGTTCAAGCATAGAAATCTGTTTTTTGATAAGTCTAATATCTGTTTTTATTTCCCCGATGCCCTCTGTGACTTCTGTTATTTTTCCTATTTGATCGGACCAACTATCATCTTATATCAATCTTATTCATGAGCTTATTAAGACTAGATGTCAAAACTACGATAGGATCCTCAAGAAATGGCACGCCGTCCACTCTGTTACAAAGCCATCTCTTGTTCGTATCTTTGCAGAATTGGGTGTAGTCAGCCTTTGACATATTTACGCAAGCTCGATGAAACCAGCGGCTGCATTTTGATTTGCATGCGATCCCCTCCTCCGAATCTAGAACCTGTTTCATACAAACTTTACAGGTGGTTGCAGTACTAGCCATTTTACTGAGAAAATAAACAGACGTTTCCAATAATAAAGGACGGGTGTGTATTTGAACGATGCAAATCCAGAACTTCCTCAACAGCTGCTCAGTCCACCGCCGAGAAAGCCAGATTATAAAAAATGTTTATAGTAATGACACTGAAGACGCTGTGTGATTCAGAAGGCTGTGGATGAGAAGTCGCGCAGCGTAGGTTCCTCTATGGATGACGTCATTAGCATGTATACACAGATGTTTGTTGACAGGTTCGTTAGATGTTTTGTTTATTAGATACAAAAGTTGGTTTATTAAAATGCGTTTAGCGACGGATTTGGAAGATGGTGGGGTGTTCACATAAATACACGATACTCACTGCTATTGTAACAACTACACACAATAGCTAAGCACTTAACAACTAAAACTACTAATATTTACAACCACAATAAAATAATGAAGAAGAATCCAGCATACAATAATACAATTACACTAAAGCATAAAGAATAAACAACAAAAGATCGAGTCAGCTGATAATGTCACTTGACAATTACGAAATAAAAATGCATAGACCACCAAAATAAAAATGTTTAATATATAATCATATTAATTATATATAAGTATACCAGGGAATAAAAAAATATAAAACTTTAATCATTTGACGTCGTATTTATTTAAGAAAACAACAAATATCAAGGAGACAATATATTGCTGCCTGGCGCTTTTCGCATATGTCACCGACGGCAACATTTTGCTACCTGGCACTTTTCAGACACAATCTATGGTGGCAATATAGTGCCTCCTGGCCCGGAAAGGGTTAATGTCATTGTGTTTTTATTGAATAGACCTTTAATATAACATGTCACAAGATAGGGGGTTGCAATTTGATAATTTAAAGTTACCACCGTTTGAAAAAGGGGGGGGGGATTTGTATTCTTCAAAAAGTTCATGGAAGTATTTTAACCCTTCCCACGCGGCAAACGGATATATCCGTTACGCCTAATTTTGACCGAAACGCGGTAAACGGATATATCCTTCAAAGTATATTTTGTGTTATTTAATAAATTTTAGTTGCCGTGGAATCCGCTAGAGTTCAAGGGAGTGTTGAATACTTGTTCCGAAAAGCAGATGTTACAGTTTGAACCTCATTGGAGCGTCGCAGTGGTGGGAGGGCGTGGCTTTGTCCCTTGTGGCGTGATTTAGCCTCAGTCTGCGGCGAACCATTACGCGGTAAAGGGATATATCCCGGCACGGCATATTTTAGTGTTTAACGCTGTTTTGCCATATTTCCTTATTTACTGTTCGTGTTCCTGTTGTATTTAGCATTATATTATCTTTTTATTTTGTTATTACTTTATTTGTTGTGTTGTTATAGGCCAATACTGTTCTATGCAATGGCAAATCTTGACGATTTTTTGTAAAATTTGGTAAACAATATAGGGGTCTGATTATTTTGTGATACTGTATTATTTTTTATTCCTAATAGCCACCACTAACTAAAAGAAAATTAGAGTTGGTAAAATGTAAAAAAAAAATTAAAGTTAATTACGCGTTATGAGTCAAAATTGAAAGATAAATTCTGCGTGGGAAGGGTTAATAGGTATTTTGAAGTTTTTACATCGATATCGCAATCCGTTTTGGAACATATCCAGGCGTATCAGGACTTAATTTACAGCCTGTATGTAATTTCAGTTGGCTCTAAAAAGTTCTTCCTCTTCTTTACATCCATATGATTTTACTAAAGTAATCTGAGAATATGAACACTTACACACTTGATGTGAAGTACGTGCCACTTCGAGGGTTTTGTTACTAGTAATATATATTGAAATTTGATCAATTATTCTTTTTTAACAGCCTTTCATAGTATTTAGAACCATTATTCGTATACAGTACTGTCATTCCGAAGAAGCCAACAGGGCCTTCTTAAAATCGTGTAGTTTTCCAACTGTTGCCTCTCTGTCCGTGCGATAACCCTTGATAGAAAGGTCACGGAGACTTGAAATTTGATTCCTCGTGTTTTAAGGGAAAACTATTAATTTTGCGTTGAAGGTTGAAAATTAAACGCAAGACAAAATTCAAACATGGGTTTTATGGGTAACTGTGATGGCAATGAGAGAATCTCAGAATAAATAAATTTAACTCTGTCATATTACATTTTATCATGTGACATAGTAATACATACAATAAATAAATTGTAAAATATTATTACAAAATTGATTATATTATATTATGATTATAAAAAATTAACATTAAAAAAAAATAAGATGAGTAATTTATCTAAATTTAAATAAAAACATTACATACAATAAATAAATAGCAAAACACTTAAAATTATAAAAATATACATTTGTTAACAGTTTATAATAAAATACTATATCATATTGACAATCCTTTCATTTTTGTTACCATTTCATATTTATAGCTGAGTAACTATAACAGTGTTTATATTAAGAAGAAAATAATCTTTATTGGTATTAAAAAAATTCACCTGTTGGGTAGTAAATAGAAAATAAATTATTTGTAACCAAATGTAATAAAGGTTGAATATTGGTTTAATTGTGGTTGTTTTGTTTCCAGATTCGTATTTTGGAGATAGAAGGAAAATTTTAGAAACAGTAACGATCCCTCTAAAAACTTGGAAGTATGGAGTGTGTCAATGATGAAGACTACCCCTGGCTCGATTGGACAAACAGTCTTGACAATAGGTGGCGCGGTTATTTACCCCTGCATTTTGGGATAGGGATAATGGATGTGGATGCGATAACAAATCTGGTGAGTAGAGGGGCAGATGTAAATGAGCCTAGCACAATCGGAAATACGGCACTTCATATCTCTGTGAAGAGAGACTGTGCTTCGTCGATAACCAAGTTTCTCATAGCAAACAACGGTAATATCGAGAGCAAGAACAAGTACGGCTTGACACCCCTGCACGAAGCAGTTCGTTATTTTAGCCTACCCAATACCAGAATTTTGCTTAGGCATAACGCGAACGTAAAAGTGGAAGACGAGATGGGCCAGACAGCACTAGATTGGGCTGTCCACAACCTGAGGAGAGAGACGTTGGAAGAAGCCCCTCACCTTTTAGTCATCGCCCGGAAGATCATTGAAGAGCTGTTGGACTGGGGGACTCCCCACTGCCCGCAATTGTTGCTACGAGCGTACCCGTGGTACGATAGTTACACTGTGGAACACGCTGTAACCATCCTTTCAAAACACTCCTTGAAAAGGAAGTGTGCAAGATTGCCTTATCACAGTGAACTCTTGATAGGTGAACGTGACCTACAACGTTACAAGTCAAAGTGTTTAAATGAGTTGACAAGGCTTAAATCCGTACGAGTGAATTCACATTCTCTGTATTGTATCTTCTCCACTTGTTGCACAGTATATCATGTTGAAGATGTAAAAAAAATTGTGTGGTCTTCTAATATTTTAGTTGACTTTCCAATTTACGGGTCGCTACTTCAGGCGACTTTTACCAAAAATGAAAAGAGGGAAGAACTGTTGAGTTATGGAGAGCAAATACTATCTGATCTCTTTTTAAAAATTGAGTTATACATGCCTATTATAGTTGTCGGGAAGATTTTGGATTGTATAGATAATGAGGATCTCCCGGCAACCGTCACATCCCTTTGTAAAATTATGAACACCCCCCTGCCCAACCTCAAGTACAATACATATACAGTATAAGTAGGAAACTTATACTGTACATGTATTGTACAGTAAAATTAAAAACTTACTAAATTTTTAATAAATTTTATTGTGTCTAGCACAATTATGGTGCACTTTTACATGATAAAATTCCTACGGTCCCAATAAATTTTTCCAATTTATTTTTAAGTAACCCCAAGATAGTGACCACATTCAATTCATAAATTTATTTGTCAAACAATATTGAAAATTCATTCTTTAACCTCACAATTTTCTTAGGGGTTTTCCATGTATATTTTTAGTCAGTTCATGTAGGTTGGACTTACTGTGATTCGTTTATATGGTAACCCTCCATTTCCCCATACGACTTCCATTTAAATTAAAAGGCTAGCTTAAAATATAAATAGTGTATTTAATGTCACACGAAATAACATTTTCAGATTTATTTTGATTAACTTTACAATTGTTCTTTTCTTAAAAAATAAAATTTATCTCTAATTTGGCAGTATCTTGATAACACATAAAAACTAATGCTGGGACTCGAATTGAAAGTGGTCACTATCTTGGGGTTTCATAAAAATAAATTGGAAAAATTTGTTGGGACCTTAGGAATTTTATCTTAATATAAATCCCGTAAAAGTGTACTATAATCTACTAGACATAACAAATAGACATGGAAAGCCTCTAAGGCAATTGTGAGGTTGAAGGATACATTTTCAATATTGTTTAACTTGGCTCTATCTAGTTTTGTAATTAAATACTGAAATTACAAAACTAGATAGAGCACACTGTAATACTGTAATTACAAATGTATCAAACACTTATTTACAAAATATTTTTGAACAAATGTACAAAATGCTTGTTGAAAAAATAAGGTGTTATACAGGGCAATATGAACCAAATTATTGTTTCAAATATTCATTGAATCATAATTTAGTAAATAATTTATTCTTTAACTTTTAATTCAAAATTATAGCATTTATTCAACTTTATACGTATTGTAAAAGAAATCCTATATAGAATTTTTATATTGTTTTTAACATGAAATTAAAAATACTTGCATCAATCATACCAAGACTGACTAGTTAGTAGTTAACGTAACAATGTGTGAATTGTTTTGTAAATTATATTATAGGGCTGTGAAATAATGTACATGTGATCAATATTTACTAAAATGTACAATAAATCACAGCCCTATGATATAATTTACAAAACAATTCACACATTGTTACGTTAACTACTAACTAGTCAGTCTTGGTATGATTGATGCAAAAAAACAAGATAAACATTCTATATGATTATCTTGTTTTTAACATGAAACTTAAGACTGACTAGTTAGTTGTAAATGTAACGACATGTGAATTATTTTGTAAATTATATCATAGGGCTGTGATTTATTGTACATTTTAGTAAATATTGATCGCATTTATGTATATATGTATATACTTTTATACAACTGTTATATATGAAAAAATCTGTCTGATCTGTTTTCTTGATTTTTTTTTAGATCAGATAGATTTACAGTGATAAAACTGTTAGCTTGTATTATAAACCAATGATTTTTTATTTATGTTTTTAAATCAATAAAGTTTGTCTCTGTTGATTCTGCTATTAAAATTATTTTCCTTTATATTATTTTTCTCAAGATTAGAAAAAACTATTACTGAAAAGAATGAGGCATTTATATTATTGTGATACTTTTATTTGCATGCTGGCGCGATTAAATCCAGGGCTAGTTAAAAATACTACTATTTCTTATACTATTGCGTTTTAAAGAATTTCAAAACAAAATGATCTTAAAAATGTAAATATACTTTTAACTTTTTATTACACCAAGTCCACCCCCTCTATTAATTTCTGAACACACACATATCAACAAACGCTCCAATAATTGAGAAATTTTTGTTAAGATTGATGGAGGGAATAAGTTAAATTTTTAAATGTAAACCCCCTAGTGGCTCATTTTAAAGACCTTTGTAAAAACAATTCTGCAACCCAAAGAACTGATCTAAGAATGAGTGTTGCTACTTTTACCAGATTTCCATGTGCTTGAAAGAAAAGATTACAAGAGTGTACAAGGATCAAAGTTAGCGTACCTCCAGAGTAAGTATAACATTGAGGTAAGTACAAGAACCTTTGCTCTGTAGCAATCACTTTTTGAAAAAGGGCAATAATTTTTTACACTGTCCGTCTTGTGATGTAAGGATGTAGCCAGTGAGAGAGTTTAAGGGGTTCGGAACACCCCCAAATTTTTGATTACTGTTTTAGTAAACAATTATTATTATTATTTAAATAAATTCAGTATTGCTGATGTACTGCTGAAAGATCGTTCTCAACAAAGAAACACGTCACGAACTTTTTAAGTAATGGAATGGGGCCTTACTCTGTTGTATGGACCCCCCAAAACTTTTTTCCTGGCTACAAATGAAATTAAGTACAGTAAATTAAATGATAAAAAGACATTGTCAAATGATATAATATTTACTTAACTGGAATAAAACTGATTTATTAAAAATTACCGTATTTTAAAACTACATTAAGTCAGAAGCTTCGCTCAAGAACAGTCACTGCCAGTAACCTGAGGAGAAAACCAAATGCTGAATTTTTTAATTGTGTACTAAGATAGCAACTGGTGGATCACTTTGTTGAAGGCTTCGGATAAATCCAAGTAAACACAGTCCTCTGGCATGAGTCTTCAAAGGCCGGCATTACATATTCCTGAAACTTGAGCAGGTTAGAAATCTTATGGCTCATTCTGTCGAATGCTTTGGATAAATCCAAGTAAACACAATCCACTTGACTTGAGTCTCCAAAGGCCGACGTTACATATTCCTGAAACTCAAATAGGTTAGAAATCTTATGGCTCATTCTGTCGAATGCTTTGGATAAATCCAAGTAAACACAGTCCACTTGACTTGATTCTCCAAAGGCCGACGTTACATATTCCTGAAACTCAAATAGGTTAGAAATCTTATGGCTCATTCTGTCGAATGCTTTGGATAAATCCAAGTAAACACAGTCCACTTGACTTGAGTCTCCAAAGGCCGACGTTACATATTCCTGAAACTCAAATAGGTTAGAAATCTTATGGCTCATTCTGTTGAATGCTTTGGATAAATCCAAGTAAACACAGTCCACTTGACTTGAGTCTCCAAAGGCCGACGTTACATATTCCTGAAACTCAAATAGGTTAGAAATCTTATGGCTCATTCTGTCGAATGCTTTGGATAAATCCAAGTAAACACAGTCCACTTGACTTGAGTCTCCAAAGGCCGACGTTACATATTCCTGAAACTCAAATAGGTTAGAAATCTTATGGCTCATTCTGTTGAATGCTTTGGATAAATCCAAGTAAACACAGTCCACTTGACTTGAGTCTCCAAAGGCCGACGTTACATATTCCTGAAACTCAAATAGGTTAGAAATCTTATGGCTCATTCTGTTGAATGCTTTGGATAAATCCAAGTAAACACAGTCCACTTGGCTTGAGTCTCTATAGGCCGACATTATATATTCCTGAAACTCGAGTAGGTTAGAAATGGTTGAGTGGAAGTGTAGGAAGCCATGTTGTTCCAGGGGAATTCACTTCCGTAAATGAAAGTATAAATATATATAGTTAAGTAGTCAGCGAAAAGTTCGCACTTGTCCACTGGAGTTACAGCCACTCTAGAGTAAAAATTTAGAATGGTACGAACAGTAGAGTCACTTCATGATGTTAATGTGGGACCACAATGATTTTATATTAGTAGGTATATTACTAGTGTATTCGTAGAAACAGGTCTTGGTCAGATCTTTGCATTGCCTTCTTAAATTACGAAAAAGTTTCTAAATGTGAAGGCATCAAATATGTCGGACTGGAAGGTCAACAAGTTTGAGGCTGAAGAGTATCCACACATAAGTCCATGTTGACGAGAAGTAATGTGATGGGAAAAGGAGAAATGTGCCATTGAGGAAGACCTTTATGATTAGTTTGACGATAACTGGAATTATAACAATGGGGCGGTAATTCTTCACATCATACACTGGACCATTTTTGTGAATAGGAACAATGAAACTTCTTTTAAGAGCATAAGGAACTATGCCAACTGATAAAGACTTGTTGGACAGCTTAGTGAGAGGATATTCAATCAGTTGATAGCAGTATTTTACTGTTGTTGGAGGAATAGAGTTAGGCCCACAACCCATGGACTCGTCCATGTCTTTGATAGCCTTGCATACTTAGATATGTCTAACTTAAAAGATGTCAATAAGCAAAGAGCAGATTGTTACTTGCTCATCATGGATAGATCAGCAGCTGAAGTATCTCAGTAGATGATACTCTTGTAGATATATATACATATCAGTAGATGGAGTCTTGACCACAACTCATGGTTTTCACAAAAGTCCAGAAGATATTGGGATTTGTAGGGACAACCTCTTCTATGGAATTTCTGTAGCACTCCGTGGTGAGTACCTTGCAACACATTCTGATAACTGAGAAAAAATAACAGTCAGCATCATCTAGCGAAGTGTTATAGGCTTTGTGCAAGATCATCTTTTGAAATTTGAGTTGAGTTGAGAACCAATTGGGGGTAGTTTCCAGTGCCACTCCCTTGAAGGATAAGTTCTTCAGTGCCACTCCCTTGAAGGATAAGTTCTTCAGTATTAGATTGGCAAATGTAGTGATGAAGCCATCAAAAGCCAAGTTGATATCATCACTAGAAACCAGAGCATTGAGATTTATAGAAGAAAGGTCGCAATATAACTTTTAAAGATTGGACTTCTTGGTTGATGGAAGACATGTATTGAAAGCAATGCTTTCTTTCCAATGTTTAGAATGCCAATAAGATGCTCTTTTATTGTTGCCCTGAAATGAAATCTAATACCCCACATGAGTATAGTCAATTTTGAAATACAGTACTTAATATATTTTTCCTCCTAGTATGTTACGTTTAGGCATTTGAGAACAATGAGTGTGTCATGTTTAGACTTTTTCAAAATTTAAAATTTTATTTTGAATCACTATGAAAGTACTAATAAAATTAAATATGTTTTAAGTATTATTACTGCCCATCCAAGTAGTTTCAGAATGTGTATTCTTTCTAATCTGATAAATTATTCATCACCCGATTATAAGGCATTTAAAAGTAGTATGAGCAGATGGTATCTGAAAACACAGAGAGATTTTCAAAGAACTTATTGGTTTCAATGATTGGCAGAATATCTAGAATAGACATAATTGTAAAAAATAGATTACAATTTTTAGTCCAGGAGCTGAAAGCCAATTTGAATTGCATAAGCAAAAAGATGCCTTTTCTTAACTTCTTCCACCAATGATTATCCTATAAAAGTTTAAACCTCTCCTTTTAATTCTTATTCATACTATTGTGACTATAATCTTTCTGGTAGTAGATGAGATGAATGTGACTACTTCCCAGTCACAATGATAAATATATGACGATTTTAAGTTACAAGTATCAAAAGTGGAATCAATTCTCAGTAAAAGTGAAAAAATAAGTGTTACTGTCAGTGACGAAAGCGGTGCTAATCCGATTTATTGCCCCTTAATGATTTAAATACAGGACAAGTTGAGAGAGGACACCAACAGTAGTGTAACTAGATTTTGGCTTTGGGGGGATGAATTTGATTGAAGAGCACACCTTTCTGGGGGTATGGGATAAATTTAAATAAATTTTAGGCTTAATTCAAAGTAAAGCATTTAACTGATGTATTACAAACGAGTTGAATTGTTATGTATATTTTAAAAACTTTTTTAGGCTTTTAAGGGAGCTGTTTCTCCATCTCCCCCTCCCCCTTAGTTACATATCTCTGGACACCAACAGACAATAATTATTGGTAAGAGAATAGTGTGTTTGTAATTTTGTTTTATGCTCCACGCTAAATTTAATCCAGTTTGGAAAATTTACTGAGCTGGAACACCTAAAAAAAGTGCCTCCCACATATTTCTATGGTATTTAAAAAAAAATTAAAGTTAGTAAAAGTGATCAAAGAAATCTTCTTTGTATAGCGTACAGAGAGTTGTAAATTATAATAAAATACTGTATTATAAAGACTTAATGTATGGTACACTGTACCACTCAGTTTCAAAATGGTTTAATTGTATCAATTGAAATAAATCTTCCTTTGAAATATCAAAGGAAGATTTATTTCCTTTAACATACACAAAATAAAAACCTCAATTTGAAATAGTTTGACAATTGTTACTTTTCTGTCTATGGTTTGATCTCATGACAGTTCAAGACATGAACCAGCTGAGCTGTTGATATCAAACAGATGTCATTACCAGCTGTTAAGGAGGCTACATCCTACAGTAAAATGGATTTCCTAGCTCAGGTTATGTTGTCATGACTCTTAAATCTAAAATAAAACTCACCTATTTTCCTGCCAGATGCCTTGGTGAGCCCATCCGGTTTATGCTAGCCTACTTGGGCAAAGAGTTTGAAGACCATCGGTGCAGCGCAGAAGAATGGCTAAGAATAAAACATAGTAAGATTTTTATTCATTCTGGTTTGTGATTTCATTTTTATTTACACTTATGATATTTAAAACATACCAGCACAATTTGTGGTTTTTCATTTTATATTTTAATTGGTTGAGCCTTGAAAAATATTGAATACAAAAATTTAACACTTACATAAATGTTGGCAAAGATTTGAGAGAATTGGTATCAAGACTCTGATGCAGTGAAACGATGTTATTATGCAGTGGAATGATGGTATTATGTAGTGAAACGATGTTATTATGCAGTGGAATGATATTATGTAGTGAAACTATGTTATTATACAGTGAAATGATGTTATTAATCTTTACCTGTAAGAACAATGTTAGACCTCACTTTTTGCTCTAAGATAAGATTAATACAATCCGAACAGTACTTTTTGAATATTTAAATACTAAAGTAAAAGAGTTCGAAATTTTTTATGATGACTAATTAAAATTTTTGAAAAACTAGAATTTGTTTATTTTATTTTAACGTTCTTTCATAATTCTATGATCAAAAATAACAGTGTAAAGAGGTTGAAGTGTAAAATTGTTCTTTTCTTACAAGGCAAAAATCAAGATGGCTTCCAGTGGAAACAAACTAGAATTCCCAACAAGACATGATGAAAAAATAATATCTTTTATTCATACAAGTTATTGTACAAAATAATACCACTTAACTAACAAAAATACTGGAGTCTGTTATTTAATTCATATTCATTAAATACTAAAATTTCTATATCAAATTATAAATATATCACAAGAAAACAAAAATTGTATTAAAAATATAATTGAATTAGAATAGTGTGTTACTTTGGTGGCTGTGCAGAAAATCTTATAGTTTACGTACAATGAGAGGTTTTCTTAGATCCTAATTAAAAAAAAAACTTGTTTATCAAATCAGAATATAATCCTTTCAAAGACCATGTCTGATGTACAGTGTCCTGTGTCATACTACTCATGTTTAAATATCCCAAAACCTAAGCCATTTTGTTAAGTACTTTAATGAGACATTTGATGTACTGCAATGAGTCATTTGACGTGAACACTATGAGTTTAGTGGCAAATCCGTGTTACTTTAGCAAGTAGTCCTTGACATGTGACAACTCGTATGTTACTGGACATCCAGATGTTCTGTCGTGTGAGCCATTGAGTTGAGAATGGATGATTTGAACATAATCTTGATTGAGGATGTCAAAAAATCAAAGTACATCAGTGCAGTTAAATTAGTGACATTTAGACTCTCTTTCAAAGTGCCGTAAAATTCTCCATCACCTGTAAAGTTCTCTGGACCACCATCTGATTGAGGATTTCAAAAAATCAGTCATCAGTGCAGTTAAATTAGTAACATTTAGACTCTTTCAAAGTGCCGTAAAATTCTCCATCACCTGTAAAGTTCTCTGGACCACTATCTGACTGAGGATTTCAAAAAATCAATGTCATCAGTGCAGTTACATTAGTGACATTTAGACTCTCTTTCAAAGTGCCGTAAAAAGTCTCCATCACCTGTGAAGTTCTCTGGACCACCATTTCTCCTAAAAAATTTTTTAATGACCAATGATGATGCTTATATGAACTTTGCAGCTGCTAACTGTAAAACCTGGCTGCTAACTGTAAAACCTGGAACAATGAATCGGAAAAAGAATGCCAGGTCCAACGTCTCATACATTATCACGCTAAGTGCTTTAAAATTCTTGAGTATTTTGTGGCAATCGCTTTTATATGTTTTTCAACATCTTGGAAGGTTTCAAGATGGTGATACAAAGAAAGCTATCATCATTTAATTTTGAAATGTGTACTTTGGTGTGTTGGTCATCGGTAAACAAATATTACATTGGTAAATCAAGTTTATGTTTTGGGTTCTTTGCCTTATCTTTTCCAGTAATCTGTACAAAACTATAGGATTCCTCTTAGCTGAACTGATATCAATATTAGCGAAATAACCTTCTCAGCATCAGCGCAGCACATATGGCTGAACTGTCCTTCATATCAACAATTCGGAAAAGATCCCTAGGAGCATATCTCCTCAGCCCCAAGGACACCAGAGAAAAGGAGCCCTCAAATCTAATCAGCTTCTGTAAAAGTCTCAGATTCTGAGGACACAAATATAAGTAAGGGAGGTGAGAAGGTCCTTTTAGGACTAAGTGCGGGGACAATCGTCTCTTTCCCTCCAAAACTTTTGCATATTTGATAACAAAGCTACCACTTATACATTTTACAAACTTTTTTACTCTTAGTTAATGGTTTGAATGCAAACTTTTATTTAATATAAAATTTATTTACTTGAATACCACTCTTATTATACGGTAGAATAAAACTAATTATCCCCATTGTCAATTTCTCTGAAGAACTGTTCTATTCAGAAATTGTTGGGTCTTTACTGCAGTAGAATTGACGAGTGCGTGTGTGCCAGCGACCCCGTGGGGCAAGGTGCCAGTGCTGGAGATCGATGGACAACAGGTGACCCAGAATATCCCCATAGTCCGCTACCTGGGGAAGGAGGCAGGGCTGGGTGGCAAGGACAACTGGGAGGACCTCAGGATCGATGAGATCGTCAGTGTTATCGATGAGTTCAGAGTTGGTGAGTGGTTTGTTTAAGAAGTAGGAACAGCAGCTAGCCTTACGGTACCCTAAGGTAACTGAACAGTAACACAGCATGTTTCAACCGCCATTCCATTATCTGCAAATCTAGAGGTACTTGCTTGGGATCTCTTAACGGTGTCCAAAAATTGTCGTCCTGTGCTGTTATGTTTAGTATTTAACATTATTAGTGTTATCATCAAGGACGCAGCCAGCGAGGGGTTCCAAGGGGTCCGGAACCCCCAAATTTTCAATTTTGTTCAATTACTTTTTTAGTAGACAATTATTATTATTTAAATAATTCAGTATTACTGACATGTACTGCTGAAAGATCGTACTCCGCAAAGAAACGGATCAAGAACCTTTTAAGGAACAAAATAAAGCCTTAATATGAGAAAATTTTATTTGTCTGGACCCTTTGCTTCAGCATAAATTTTGCATCAATTTGTTTCATGCGATGCTGCAGCTGCCTAAAGATGTGCACATGGGATTTTTTGCGTACTACAGAGTGCAATTTTTGTTGAAGTGCCTTCTTCTTGGCTTTCGACCTACCCAGTTTGATGCTTGCCAAGCTCCAAAGTTTGTTAAAAGTTATTATCCCAAGCTGTTACAATTGTTTTCCCGATCCAAGTAGGTTGAGAAGCAAAAATTTGACATCGGAAAGCAATTATTTACTAAGAACATTTGGAAGTAGTTGTGAACTACAGCAATTTTGACCACAGAAGTAGTTTTAATCTTACCACAGCAACAGTCTGGTTGGACTTCACAAAACTGGTTAACTATCAGAATAATCAGTTACTAAAGCTAGATTATTGTCTGATTTCAGGCAATTTTTTAACACAGAACTTGTAATTTATTACTTTGATGTGTTTAGTACCACATTTTAATTGTTTGTTATTTCTGTTTGTTTGTGCATGCTTAACTTTAAGTTGAATGGTTTCTCAGCTGAAGAAGATAAAATATACTAATTATTGAAATGTTTTTATTCAATTCATGATAATAAGAAATCTAGTTATCGGTTTTTAAATTGTCACATGTTGTTCATTGTCTTATTTAATGCAATTTGATTTATTTTTATTTTAGTGTTAATGTGAATATGTATAATGTAATTCATGAATTTTGAAGTTAAATCACTTATTAAAAATAAAGTCCTGTCAATAAGAGAAGAATGAAATTCAACAACTTTCCTAAAACCTTGAAAAATACCTTATCATACATAAATTGATCTAAAACATTATCTTGAGTTTAAATATTAAAATGTGTTTACCAATTTATTGATTATCTAAGATAATGCTGATATAAGTCTTTGTATTAAAACCACATGGAAATTGGTAGTTTTTGTAATATAAAAAACATAAAAGATACCTAACATTTGGATTAGCAATGGCTCAGCAAAAATTTTAAACAGACATAAAAATTGAGTAATTTGATTACATTAAGTTACATTACGTCATGTAGTTAGACAACTTGTAAATAATTCCAAATGAAAACTAAGCAATGCATTTTCGGGCAATGAAGTCACTTATGTGATTCAACATTCACCAAAAGAACTGAAACTTCCCATTTTGTTATTTTTGCTTTTGCTTGCCTTTATTAAATAATATAACAATGTAATATAAACTATGTAAAATTTACAATAAGATATATGCTACTCACTCTTCTAGGAGATAAAACCACATGGTTGAAGCAAAATTTTAATAGTGAACTAAAGAGTTTTGGGACAGTCCACAGTTTAACCATTTACAGTAACACTCACTATTTTAATTGGAATTGCTATTTGAAAAGTAGTCTGTGAAGAACAAATAATAATAAGATTTAATAATCAAATGGTTACTGGCAGGAAGTGGCCTACTGACATGACTCCAGTAGTAACAGGCAATTTGTGAGCAGAGTATGATAGATTGCACTATCGGTCAGCTGTACCTGTCTATCTAATCTGTCTGCAGGTAGATCTAGTAGGCAGACAATAACAGTTCAAGGTCAACTACTATTATCACTATCTTTAACTGACCGCCCACAATATCTCTGATTCATTGATTTATTTGGTGTAATATGTTGAGGCAGAATATGGCTAAACAGTTTATCATGCTTTACTGGTGTTTCTCTAAATAACTGTGTTTTTGTGACACCTGCCTGTAAATCTGAAATCTGAACTTTGTCTATTCTCTAAAATGGTGGTAAAAAATACAAATGACTTAAAAGAAGGGAATTTTGTGTTTGCTGCTGTCCGTGGTTATCCTCCTTGGCCAGCTCAAATAGATAAAATTGAACACTAAAACAATAAATATAGATATTTTCGTGTAATTTTTTTTGGAACGAACGAAACTTCAAAATGCAATCAAACTAACATTTATCCGTATGAGGAATTTAAAAATAAATATGGAATCCAGAGAAAAAATAATGCCAAATTCAACCTGGCTTTGGATCAAATTCGTAAAGCCCAAAACTGTAATGGACAAACTACCCCGAAAAATATACAAACCAAAACAAGTGGAAGCAAAAAATAAGTCTTTGTCTACACCTAAGACTCCACAAACACCTCAGATTTTTAACAACGCCACAATGGAAACCAAGAATTTAAATCAAAAACATACTCCTGACACACTAACTCTTCAAAGTACAGTAGTTGAAGATTCAGCCAAAATGAATAATAACCATAACAATAAACCCAATCCTTCAGCTTCACAAAATGAAAAAAATGAACATCTGTGAATCTTTTCTAGAGTCCGAATGGGTATCAGATGATGCGGTTCAAATCTCCTATGATCTCTTGAACAATGCACTCCAAAATGATAAGTTTTATTTTGTCAGTCCTGTAATAACAATAGCAATAAAAACTCTTGAAGACTACAGAGAAATTTATTCAACCCATTTATTTGCAAAATAAAGACTTTATTTTCTTTCCAGTAAATAATTCGTCAGAAATTCAAAATATTGGTGGTTTTGGATCCCACTGGAGCCTTTTAGTGCTTGATAAAAAACAAAAGAACTTTTATCATTTTGACTCAGGAAAACATTGAAAACATTCAACTTACAAGAAACAAAAAACCAAACAAAATTTAAAAATAACAAAATAATTCAAGAGTTTGGAAGTGCACATTGGTGATTTAAAAGGAGTTATGGCAAACACACATTCTACTGGTAACTCACACAATCAAGTTGAATTCAGTAACAAGTCAGTTTGTGAACTCATCAATGTAATTGAGGCTGACATGAATGACTTAATGGATGAGTTTAGTCATGACCAAACAGTTGGCTTTGCCCACTGTATCTCCGCTGACCTCTGTGATGATAAACAGATGAGTGCAGGGGTTGCACTGGTATTTAGAGACCGTTTCGGGAAACCCACCCAGTCACATTGTCTCAACGATTTTTTGACTTATCAGACAACCAGGTTTGGAGCATCTGTTTACGGTCTGGTGACAAAAAAATATATCATCAAAAGCCAGAAAAGTGTGATTATGTTACCGCTTTCACTAAACTAACAGAAGATTTTAAAAGAAGAAAACTAAGAACACTGATCTGCTCTCCAATGGGATGTGTACGGGACCACATTACCATAGAACATTTTGTGGCTAATCTTATTCTCTTCCAGAAAGCTTCAAATGCCTGTGTCAAGATAGTTACAACTGACGAAGCATCTGCTGGTAAACTTAGAAATGGACTGATGCACTCTGATTTTGTTGCAAAATTGAAGTGTGAAATTTCTTTACACTTGACTCAAACCACTACTAAAGACTCTAATGCTCTAAATGCTTCTATATCAAATGATGTGCTAGAAGTCAATGTGGCTGATACTACACTGCAAGACACGTTTCGGAACATTTCTTCTGTAGTTACTAGTTTAATACATTTAAGTAATCACGTCTTTACACCCAACCCAACTATTAATAAGTTACCAATTTAGCCAATGTAAAACAAGAACTAGCTCAATCACTGAACTCCGCACTCTTCCTGGAAATCCATCTAACCAGCACTTTATAGAGTTTAATATAATATTTTTAAATATACAAGGTTTAAAAAATAAAATTGATGTCTTAGCAAGTTTTTTATTAGTATGCCTAATGTGCATGTAATCTGCCTGTCAGAACATTGGCTTGGAAATGATGAAATTAAATTATCATTTCCGGATAATTATTACTGTGCAGCTGCATATTGCAGACAGAACCACATTAGAGGGGGGACATCCATATTTGTAAATAGTAAATTTCAATCTAGGGAGTGGGACATTAGTGGATTTTGTGATGAATTAAACTTTGAAGCCTCTGCTATTTTTATTGATGATCTTAAAATATTGATAGTATCTTTGTATCATTCTCCAAATGGTGAACCCAATATATTTTTATGCACTCTTGACACATTGCTGTCATATATCACGCAAAAGACTAATTGTGATATTATATTGGGAGGCGATGTTAATATTTGCTTTGATGTTACAAAAAACACTGCAACAGTCAGTAAACTGCTTAATATATTAAGACAGTTTGATTTTTACTATTTAAATAATACACCAACTAGAGGAAAAAATTGTCTAGATAATGTCTTTATAAGAAAACATTCTCTCAAGACAGCCTCAGTCAGTACGTTCAAATTCCCATTCTCTGATCATGATGGCATCACTGTCAACATTAGGATGAAAAATAGAACATTTACTGAAAACGATTACAATAATTCTAGAACTGACTATCCCATTAAATTGATTATCCCTTAATGTGATTTTGAAAATCTGTCTTCAAAGATCTGTCTACATACTTACTTATGACTGGAAAAATTTTATATATCTAACTAAATTCAAGGGTGCGGAATACATGTTTGAGTCTCTGTTTACTGTTATCATTAACAATACAAATTGTTTCAAAGTATTAAAAAAATTAAAAGCGAGCAATTATAAAAAAATGAATAAAATGTGGTATACTGACAATTTAAGGAAAATGAAAGAAAAATTATTGTTTCTTAGTGACTTGATAAAGGGCAATCATAATAAAAATGTTTCCTTAAGAGATAGGTATAATGAATTAAAATATAAGTATAAAAAGTCCATCAAAGAAGCAAAACTAGCAAGTAATGTATATTATAGAGCAAAGTAGTAATAAATGCAAATCGGCTTGGTGCATTATAAAAAATAATAATGTTAAAGTTAATAATTTCAAAACCAACATTGATCCTGATACTTTCAATAATTATTTTGTAAATTCTGTAAATGAAGTTAAACGAAACATAAAAGCATCTGTAAATAATGTTGCTGCTAGCTGTTGTGTCCAACCTGTATTTTTCTTGGAAAAATATAACTCCAGAGAACGTTTTGAAAGCCATTAAAAAACGAAAAATTCTGACAGCTTTGATTTTTACGATATGTCAAATAACTTATTTAAAAAAACAGCTTTAAGTTTGGTAAATCCTTTCGCAACCTGTATCAACAAATTACTAAAAGAGGGGGTGTTTCCTAGACAACTTAAAGTTTCCAGAATTTGCCCAATATATAAAAAGGTCCGAAGAATGAGCCTGGGAGCTATCGTCCCATTTCTGTTGTTCCAGTCCTATCAAAACTGATTGAAACGCTGGTCTACGAACAGATTGTTGATTTTTTGGAGAGTAATTATCTTTTAAACGCATCTCAATTTGGTTTTAGAAAGACTAAATCTACTGTTGATGCAATAGATGATTTGATTAGACAAATTATTCAGGTATTTGAAAATAAGGCTTTTGCTCAGGTCACCTTCTGTGACCTGAGCAAAGCCTTTGATTGTGTTAACCACTGTGATCTTATCACAAAGCTAAATTATTACGGGTTTTCAGATCCTACATTAAAATTTTTCAAGTCTTATTTACATGATCGACAACAGATAGTTACCATCAATGGGGTAAGGTCCAAGGACATTACAGTAAAATATGGTGTCCCACAGGGCTCTATCCTTGGACCACTTGTATTTTTAATCAATATAAATGATCTACCATTTTCAGTGACAGCTAAAACAATACTTTACGCTGATGATACAACTTTTATTAACATTGCAAATAACATTGGAGAACTCTCAAAATTTTCGGATGAAACCTTAATAGGTGCTTCCCAGTGGTTTCGATCTAATGGATTTCTTTTAAATGAAGAAAAGACACAAAATATAATTTTTAGCTTGAAACCTTATTTGGCCCCTCTTGATAACAGTTTTAGCTCCAATGTAAAATTTTTAGGAATGTATATAGATAATCAACTAAACTGGAACCAACATACAGAATATATAAGCAAGAGGCTTTCTAGAGTTATTTACCTGTTAGGTCGCCTTAAGAATGCTGTTCCTAAAAACTATGTGAGAACTGCCTATTTTGCGTATTTCCAAGCAGTTTTTCGATATGGTTTAATATTTTGGGGCAACTGCTCAGGAACTGGAGACATCTTAATTCTTCAAAAAAAAGCTATTAGAGTAATGACTAGTTCTCAACCGCTGGAACATTGTAAACCACTTTTTATTCTGTTAGAGATTCAAACGGTTATCAATCTATATATATTTGATTTAGTTAACTATATTCTAAAAAATCCTAAATTTTTAAAATTTAACAACAAAATTCATTCATATAATACAAGAACTAAAAACAATGCTGCAATAAATTGGTTATCACCGCCTCAGTAAAACCTTAAATAGTCACATGGTGACATCGCTGAAAATCTATAATTTTTTAGAACCTCTGGTAAATAATAAGTATCCAAATAAAACCTTCACTAAGCTTTTTATAGTTGGCTTTTGAAACACCCTTTCTATAGTTTAGACGAGTTTTAAGAATTAAAAAACATTACATTTTAGATATATAATAATTTTGATATGTAAATTTTGACAATTGTTTATTTACTATTTAATTTATATGTCTAGGCCTAGTTTATTTTAAATTAACCTTCACTGACTAATTTATGTTACTAAAGCACTGTTTTTTTCTTTTTTTAATGTTAGTTTAAGTTTAAATTATTTTGATAAAATTGTTTTATTTTGACCATGCCCTAGGCTGCAATATGACATTGTCAATGATTGTAAGAATTTGAACGACAAATAAAGATTTATTTATTTATTATTTACACCTTCAATGAAATACCTAAAAATTAAAATTTTTCTAGCACATTTTAGGAAGAAATAATAAAATGTTCATTCTGTCTTTGAATTAATGTGCGTTCAGATCCTGATTCTAAGACACTAATATGATGTTTTTTTTAGATAGCATGTTTTACCTAGCAATATAGACTTTATTAATAAAGTGATTAATGAGTGAGAGACAAAACTACGAGACAAAAACAAATTTAATGTATTTTGTTAACTCATATCTCATTAACTAAACAGTTTTTAATTTTTCAAGTGTTTCTAGACAGACAAGAAGTATCCCATAAGTACAGTTTCACAGGGCTACTAATTATGTGCAGTATAATTATTAAACATGGTACATTGGAGAACATTGTGTGATAATTTTGTAAGTTTGCTCCTTCTTTTAGAAAATACTTTTATTTTACTGACTTTTTTATTGTATGAATACTATTTGAAGAGATTAATGTTTTAATTGCAGAACTGGCGAAGCATCACAGTCAGAACTATGCGAAGGAGAACCCGATTTCCAAAGATCACTTTTTCAATGAGAAGATCCCATTTTACATGAAGAAGCTTGATGCCCACATAAAGAAAAATAACGGTTACTTAGCCAACGGAAAGGTAAATAGTTAATTTATTTTTACACAGTTATAACAAACCAGACTCAAATACGATCTAACTCGTGTTTTAAAATAATGTAATTTGCATAGAGACCGTAATGTGAAATTGAAAGCTGAAGAACATTTGAAATAAATAAGGTCTTTATTTGTGAGCACACAGTTTCCACTGCCTTACATATCAATGACACTGTTTGGAGCTTATAGTCATTACCTCCTTAATAAATGACGAGCAAAAATGCTAAACAGAACATTTTTCCAGATTAAATCTAAGCCTGTGTCCATTTGACCAATTTTTTTTATCTTGAGCAAGTCATCATTAATACATTGCACAGGTTTATTGATACCTGAGGGCGGGTGTGTCGAGAGAAGTTGAGTATCGTCTGCGTGTGAGTGAAGGGAACACAGTGACAATTCATTTCCAAGGTCAGCGATATATAAGATAAATATAATTGGACCCAGACATGAACCTTGAGGAACACCCATATCTTAAGAAAGTTAAGGTGAACTTTCTTTTATTGTAATCATCGGTTGTCATACTTTCAAATAAGAACTAAACCAGTCATTCTTATCAACAAACTTATAAAATTTTAATGTAGCTAGCAACAATTAAGTATTTACTAAATTTAACACATGGAATAAACCCAGTGTCACCAGGATACTCCCACGGCTCTTTTCTCTTGCCATTTACAGCTCATCTGTAATGTTCAATAGGGCTGTTGTAGTCCGGAAAACTGTCTAAAACCAGAACAATTTTGTGGAAAAAAGTTTTCAGCTTCAATAAAGGTTGTTAACTGATCAACTATCAGCTTCTAGAGAGTTTTAGATAAGGATGGTGAAATAAATACAGGCCTAAAGTAAGATACCAGATAAAGATGTTTAATTTTGGGTATGGGTGTAATGATAATATGCTTCCAAGCTGCAGGAAAACAGGCCGACATAAGCAACAGGTTGACCAAATAAGTTATAGCTCCTAGACAATATGGACTAATTTTGGTTTCACTATTTGGATAGATATTCCGTCAACACCTAAGGCTTTTGTTGTAATAGCCTACTATTCATTATCTGTTTGATCACACTTTGACTAACTGGCACAAACTTAAAACTTTGTTTTGTACAACATTTATTATTGCAGAAATTACATTTCTCAAAACTAATCTTGCTTGCACTGCCCAGACCAGAAAAATATTCTTTAATTAATTCCATGAAAATGCTATATCTCCACAATCTCTACCATTATTCAGCACTCTACCAGTCCTCAAAGCAGCCCAAAAAGACTTTGAGTGTTTTCAGTCAAGTTTTTTATGGAAGTAAATTTTCTTTGCTCTTCTTATACCACTATTTAATTGATTGTGTACTCTGCAATAAAGCGTTCCTGCGCTTGCAGTTTTTTGCAAAGATATCTTTTTTTAATGTGATTTTGTCTTTTGTATCGTGCTTTTGTGTTACAGGCACGCATCTTTTATATTGATGAAAGATAAAATACAATTAAACTTTATCCTGAGTTAATCTTTAAACCAAACACTGAAAATGGTATACCTGTAAATACTAGTTATACAAAGTTCAACGTTGTGGAAAAGTATTCATTTCTGAACCTTAGTCTCGTGGTTTGATGAGCAAGAAAGACTACCAAAAAAGGATCAACAATTTTTGTTCACAAAGCACCAGTCCACCAATCTTAATGATAGATAGACCACTACTATTAAGATCCATTTAAGTTTTTGAGATACTAGAATCAAAGTTTCTGAAATTAAATTGTTTGGGCTGTTTTTTGGACTAAAAGCGAAGTCTCAGATACGCAGCCAAGTTCGAGGTTAAGTGGTAGAGAGGACTTTATAGTCCTAACTTTGCCTCTAATAAAGACATTTTTCATTTCAGCCAGTAACTAAGTTGTGTGCCCTCATAAGAGTAAAAATAGGAATAACATTTTACAGTAGAATTCCCTAAAAATATTCAGTTTAAAGTTGATTCGTTATTTGTGCAGCTGTCATGGGCGGATCTGTATTTCGGTGCGATGATTGAGCACATGACTGACATTCACGGCTCGGACATCACTGTCGGCTACCCTAACATCAAGGTGCTGAAAGAAAGAGTGTTCACGTTGCCGCAGATCAAGGCATGGTTGGACAAGAGACCCGAAGATAGTTACAAGTGGCTGTTGTTTATTAACTTTTTTAAAAAGGAAACTGTAAATAAATATCTTAACTTTTTTAAAAAAGGAACTGTAAATAAATAAAACGGCTATTGCATATCTTGTTTTATTATAGCAGGAAAGTAATAGATGTTTATATTTGCCATAACTTTATTGTACCTTACAGGTTAGATAAAGGATTTACTTGCTATGTCGGTTTATCTCAAGGAGATAACCTACAAATCTGATTGGGCACACCTGGCAAATTTGCTGCTCTGGGATAGAGGTTCTATCAAGATTAGTAGTAATCTTTGAAATTACAGGTTAAATTGGCATATTTATTTAACAAAACTATGGAATAATTAATCTTATTCCTACTGCTATTTAGGTATCAGATGAAACTTTGCCCCTTCTATAATTCTCTAATCTGCCTCCTATAGTTACCCCTACAGGCCCTTAAAAGTAGTGATGTTCATTCTCTTCATGTAGTTGTCTGACGATGAATTTTAAGCCTATCAAACTAGGAATAACATGAGAAATAATTATCGTTTCATATTGTAACCCTTTTGATACCTTCCTATTTCAACCCCCATCAAAATTTACATAACTGATGGTCAATTTCTTTCTTGGAAAAATGTCTCTATCGATTTAAAATACCAGGTTGTGTGCTTATAGAGTGTAAATTGGCTTTCAGCTCCTAGACTAATAGGATCATAGAAACCGCAAGAGCCCTACAAATTATAAAAAATTAGACAACAGCACTCCAACTTTTTTACCACAGATAAATATTTTACTTTGAACTAGACCTATATAAGTTATTTAAATTTATTCTAAACTCCCTGGGGTTGCAAGCTCTTCAACCAGATTCATCCTTACCCCCCAAAGCCAAGTCCTAGTTACGCCACTGAAGCAGTGAATATTCAATAGCATACAAACTTTCCTAGTAAGTAAGTTTGATCTTTTACGCTCTAAGGTTACTCACTAGTCAAGGACATAAAAGCAATAATCTTGATAGTACATTTTAATGCTGTTATTAATGTTATCACATGGAGCCTCTTAGAGACCACAATAATGGAATTAAAGAGAATCCATTGATTCTAATAGAAAATAAAGACACTTGAGAGTAAACTTTGATTTAAAAACATTGTTTTAATTTTTTTATAACAAGATGAAAATTAACAGATCTTGTTCCATCACAGACGTGTTTGGCTGTTACGAGTTGGCCTTCTGGAATTCCTTCATGAAGTTAGCCAAAGTTTGAGCTTCATCCACCGTGATGGCGTTGTACAGAGACGCCCTGATGCCACCAACAGATCTACACAACCACACAATACAAATCAGTGAACACAAATCTTTTGTATTTTTTTAAATATTGAATAACATGTAGACAAGACATACATAGCTACAACCGAAATATCCATATCTATTCAAATCTGAGAATTTTTATACAGGGTGTCTCGTAACTCTCTGGACAAAGGTATACCACGTTATTGCTCAGGTCAAGACAAACATATTTCACCATATGAACATGGGTCTCTTGATGCTTAGTTTCCCATCTGTCTGTCTGTATGTGGTTTTTTATTAACAAATTAATATCTTAAAAACTAAAAAAATTAAATAATACCCAATTTGGTTCAAATGTTTATGATAACAGGGCCAGTTACTAAAAAAATATCTTTAGTATTTTTAAAATGGTTGCCATTAAAACTTTAAATATCTTAAACCTGAAATTTTTCTCCAGAATTTACAACAGTTTTTAGAGGATTTTATCACAAATCTAATGACATCAAAATAATTTAAATCGAATAATAAATCATTGGTTTAGAGCTGCCGTTTGTTCAGTGTTTGTATTGTTGGCTATTCGCTGAGAACCTCAATGTGGGCCATGTCTTGTCACAGTAAAACTGCTCTAAACGGCAATTATTTATTATTTGATTTAAATTATTTTGGTGTCATTAGATTTGTGATAAAATCCTCTAAAAAAGTTATTCTTGTACACATAGTTAATCAAGATGACGGAAATCAATGTTAAATTAGGACAAAGAGTGAGAAAGGAAAAATAATCATCTAATAAATTTAAAAAAATTTATCTATAAAGATAATTTAAGTTTGATGTTTTATTGTTTCTTAACTACCGCACCTGTGTCCCTTCAACTGTATCATGTTTTGCTCCCTGGATTCCCGCAGGAACTTGGCTTCTAGCTCTGTGCCTCCAGCTATCCTGAAGGGAATGTTCATACGAGACCGCACAGTCGGTTTGACAGGGCAGAGGTAGAAGCCGTTGGACTTTGCGATGGTGTCGTAGATCAGTGAACTCTTCTTTTGGGCTCGAGCACGCATCTCTTCAAGTCCTCCTTGCTTGACCAGCCACTCGAATACTCTCTTCATCACAAACACACTGCAACCACCATCAGTGATGCAATCGAAATTCATGTTTAACTAAAAAGATGTTAATTTCACAAAAACCTAATGCTGTAACGTTCGTAAATAATGAAATCAGAAAATCAAATGAATCTCTAGAGGCTACAAGTGTTAAATTTACTAATGTATCTTTGGTGAAGAGCAGTATAGCAGACAGACAGTTACACACACGGCATGGGATGCATTTCAATTATAAAGGAAAGCAGTGGCTCGCCCAGAAAATATGTGAGGAACTGACTAAAGGAACTCAACCAGAACTTCCTACGTCGCAGGAAGACATCCGGATGCAGTCACCTTTAGTAAGAGGGGAAAGTAATAGCAACACAGAACACCTGCAAACCGCACAATGGTCTAAAATCCACTGAAGTAGTAACCTGCATCTTGGATCTCACTTCAAGCTCCGAGCCACTACCAGTTGAAGAGAAGGAGAAACAAACATCTTCGGATAGGCTCTCTCTAGTGTCAGTGATGTCAATCCAAACCAACCCTTTAAACCTAAATGTTTGGCCCCCTTTAAAAACAAAAATGATGAGTAGCGATAGTAATAAAATTATTTTAAATAGTATTACAGAGTTGAAGTTAGTTTTAGACAAAATGTACAATGTAGATGATTATGAGAATTATATTGATAACCTTAGACATATTAGAAAATACTTTTGTTAATAGAAATAACTGGTTACTTCATTACAATGTTCAAGGTCTTCTGTCCTTTACAAAGTTAACAGAATTACAAATGTTTGTAAATAAATTTCCCATTAAAGTCATTAGTCTCAATGAGCACTGGTTTGAACAGCTCTCAGCTATCAAATTTGAATACTTTTGAATGTTTTGTATTGGCTTCTCACTATATTAGGGTAAGTATGTACTAGAGGAGGTTCCTGTATTTTAGTTAAAAAAGGTACACAGTTTATTGAAAGAAATGATTTGATTGTTTCTCTCAAAGAAGATTTCGTTTTTGAGAGTTGTTGTATAGCAATCCCTAATGAGAGCCAACTTGTTATTTCAATTTATCATAACACAAAATAAGTCCAATGTAGATGGCTTTTTGATTAAACTTGAAAAACTATTTAAGGCACTAAAAAGAGAATCTAAAAGAAACCAGGTTTATATAACATCAGACTTTAATATTGATATTTTGGAGTCATGCAGGAGATTACAATTTACGAAAATAGGTTTTTAAATTTACTGATTTCATATGGGTATACTTACAATTTTTAAAATGCCAACTAGAGTAACTAAAGAAACTATGTCATGTATAGACAACATTATTACCAATAATAGAGTTAAGCAAAGTAAACTATTATATATTGAGCTAGGTTTATCTGACCATAGAGCCTTATTAATATCAGTTGATTGTAAGAATGATTTTACAGCACAAAAAGGTTCCACTAGAAAAAGGATATTTACGGGCTCAGAATATTGCTGGTATGGTTGACTGTATTAGTAATACATCATGGAATGTTTGTCAATTTAAGCACTGTGCAGGAGAATTTCAATAGTTTTCTTAGCAGTTTTAAGACATGTTTTGAATCTTCTTTCCCTTATAAATTTGTCAAAGCTAAATGTGGATCTAAAAATATTTTAAAAAACAAGAGATGGATTACAAATGGTATAATCGAGTCAAGTAAGAAAAAAAGGGAACTACATAAAATAGCTAAATCTAGCAATGATGTAAATTTTTATTCAGTATGTAAAAGATTACAAAACACATTTTTAAAAAAGTTTGTACTGCTGCTAAAAGAATGTATAACTGTAAATATATCAGTGATTTCCAAAAACAAAAGTAAAGCTGTGTGGCATGTAGTGAAGTCAGAGTTAGGTATTAGTACGACTAAAAAACAAGACTGTACAAGACTCAAAATAAAAGATGAAATTTGTGTAGGACTCTAAGCACATTGCTCATCACCTCAATATTATGTTTGTAAATACTACTTATAAAATTAGTGCAAACCCACAGATCAACTCTGCGATTCAACTTTTAAGTAACTTTAATTGTAATAAGCAAAGCCTCATTTGTCTTTAAAAATGTTAGTGCACAAGAAGTCCATAGAGTAATAATGAGTCTGAGGAACACAAAGTCCGTTGCGTGGGATGAGATCCCAGTGCAAGTGCTGAAGGCTTCTGCGTTTTAACATCTCACAACCTCTGGCTTTAATTATTAACCACTCTTTCATGTGCGGTCAATTTCCCTCGCAACTTAAATATGCAGATGTAATACCAGTTTTTAAAAAAGGGGAAAGGCAAGACCCTAACAACTACAGGCCAGTGTCAATATTACCTAGCATATCAAAAGTCTTTGAAAAGATAGCCCACAAGCAATTATGTACATATTTAGAAAAACAATGGTTTCCTCTGTAAAAATCAGTATGGCTTTCGCTCTGGCCACAGCACTATTGAGGCAGCATCTGAAATGATTGAGCAAATTCTAGAGGCCTTGATGGGTCGCAGGATACTGCTGGTATTTTCTGTGACCTACCAAGGCCTTTGACTGTGTAAATCACTCATTACTTGTAAGTAAACTTAAATTTTATGGAATCTTAAGTAAGCCTTTGGAATGGTTCCAATCATTCCTTACTGATAGGAAGCAAAGAATATTACTCAACAATAATGGCATAAAACATACATCATCATGGGCAAACATATGTAGTGGTGTACCACAAGGATCTATTTTGGGTCCTTTATTATTATTATTTTTTATAAATGATCTGCCTTATAATGTTTAAAAATAAGTTGATATTGTATGCAGATGATACTACATCCCTAGTAAAATGTAACCGAGGACAAACATATTAAATCAGAAATTGTTAATTCGCTCATAGATTTAGAAAAATGGTTTACATATAATGGGCTTGTACTAAATAGTGATAAAACTCAAATTGTAAAATTCCAAACATTGCAAAGCAAGACCCTGTCAAATTTTCAGATAAATTTCAAGAATACAAACTCTGACTGCTGTAGATTTTAGTAAATTTTTGGGGCTCCTTATTGATAAAAATTTGTCCTGGAGACCATACATAGATGTCTTAAACAAAAACTGAGTTCAGCTTGCTACCAAATGTTTACATTAAGGGAGTTGGTAGACATTAAGACTAGGCTTATAGTTTATTATTCTTGCTTTTATTCACTAGCACAGTATGGAATACAAATATGGGGCAGCTGCTCTGGCATTATCTCTGTCCTCAAAATTTCAAAAGGAGATACATAAGAACCATGCTATTTTTTGAATATAAGAACCTCATGTAAAAAAATATTTACAGATTTAGAAATATTGACAATTCCATCATTGTATATTTATAGTTGTTTAATTTTTATTCATAATCGTCTAAATTCAGGAAATATAAAGCAACATGAGCACCAGTATAACACCCGTTTTAAAGATAGACTGCAATTTCCTGTACACAAATTAACATTATTTGAAAGTTCACCAAGTTATAATGGGAACTAAATTTTATAATAAGCTTCCTCCTCATTTAAAGCAGCTTAAAATGTCTTGTTTTAAGAACTCAGTTAAAAGTCTACTAATTAGTAAAGCTTACTATAGCATAACTGAGTTTTTACATGACAGTCTTTACGATCACATGTTTTAAATGTTTTGTAATATTTTAATGTAATGTAAGTTTTATTCTGATGTAATTGTATTACAGATTTAGTATTTATTATTGACAAGCAACCTGTTCACACAACATCTGAAGTTGTAAAATCTGTGAATGTTTTGTTGCAATAAACTTCTTGATTTCTTGATTCTTGATTCTTGATTCATAAATAACTAAAACGTATATGTGATTTGAACTTTGGTATGTTTCAAATAAAAATTCATAGTGTGAACTTGAATTTGGTTAACCCTTTGATGCTGTTGTCTTATCGTTTGCGGCAACTACTACAGAAGAGAACAATTTTAGTATAAGTACAAAAAGGTTTAGTAAAACCTCAATATCTTTGCTAATTTTTGACAGATCTTTGTTCAGATGTTTTGTTTTGTTCACTCAAATAATCACAATAAATCTAATACAATTATTTTGGTATTTAATTATTTTTGAACAAGTTTGTTTATTATTATCAGACAACAAAATGAATGACCTATTTCGCTGTCTGAGCTGTCATTTTGACAACTTGTCAGCTTTGAGATAACATGTCACAATATCAGATACTATTGTGAGGAAAATTAAATGTTACTAATGTAAATATAATCCACAAATACAGCAATGTCACCTGCAAGGACGTAGTCAGTGAAATTTTCAATTACTTTTTTGGTAAACTATTATTATTATTTCAATAATTCAGTATTGCTGACATGTGCTACTGAAAGATAGTTCTCAACAAAGAAACAGGTCAAGAACTTTTTAAGGAACAAAATGGGGCCTTACTCTCTGTCCACTATGGGAAAATATCAGTTGTCTTGACCCCCCAAAATCTTTTCTTAGTTACGTTCTTGGTCACCTGCTTTGTCTACTCAACACTGCTATAATTGCAACAGTTGACAGAAGCCTTTGAGTATTAATGATATTCAGCAAAAAAAATCCAGATTTAAAACAATTGCCTATGAGCATATGCTCCTCATTTTTTCTACAACGTTCTAGAACCACCTAATGGTTGCTGCCGTGCGTTGTATAGGCATTAATCCACACAATGAGGCCATAAGTCCATACAACATCAAACTGTGTTAAAGAGTTCAATCTCTAATTCACTCTCAATTTCCCACCTTAAACATTGTGACACAAATGAATATTGCTAATGATAGACCTATATTTTTGATATCATTTACTTATATAACTTCAGCCAAGGATGTAGCCAGCGAGGGGGTCCAAAGGGTCCAGACCCCCCTAAATTTTCAGTACTGACATGTACTGCTGAAAGATCGTTCTCAACAACAAAACGGTTCAAGAACTTTTTAAGGAACAAAATGGGACCTTACTCTCTGTCCACTATGGGAAAATATCAGTTGTCTGGACCTCTCCTCCAAAATTCTTTCCTGGCTACGCTCTTGACTTCAGCTCCAATACTTGTGACTTGTTGTGTTAATTTTATCATCTGTGGTTTCTGAAGGATTTTTAGCTTTTATTAAGCATATGTTTTCAAATATTATCTGTTAGTTGTCAGAAACACTCTCCAAATACGGATTTGCAAAAACAACTTGTTGCTAACGCAGCATCACCCTCCCCTCCCTGCTGACCTGAAAGTGGGCGGAGTGTTGTGGAGGGAGTTGTCTTTGTCAAACACAGTGAAGTCGAACACAAGGGGGGTGATGGGGAGAGGGCTGCCCAGCAAGTCTCTGCGGACGATCACCAGCACCACTCCTGATGGCCCAATATTCTTCTGAGCCCCGGCAAATACCACTCCAAACTGCAAGAAAGAAAACATACTTTGAAACTCACAGAACGATGGATGGGTGGAAGGGAGAGTGTATATCTGTAGTTCAATGGTATTAGGTAGATGGTTATAGGAGATATCAATAAATCACGTGATAAAAAATGAATCTTTTACGGTAAATATTAATGTGTATTACATTTAACAAAAGATTTGAGAAGCATTTGTGTTACAGCCAGGGCCATACTCAATTTTGGCGGGCCACCGGAATATATATTCGGCCGGGCCCCCTGAGGGAATAATCCGGTCTGAGTACACAGGCTTGGTTACAGCTCTATACTTAAATAGACCTATGAATTTGAAAATATGGAAGGGATCATACCGTAATAAAAACAATTGATTTCTCTCTCCAATTTTGGTTTGGTCATTTCTATTAAGAGTAAATGTTTTGTTTTTTTTAATTTTATGTTGTACGTTCAAGTTCTAATACAAAATTGTATATAATTTTACTGTGATTATATTGTATTTTTGTTCCATAAGGATGTGTTTATAAACTTTTACCATTACTTGGCATTTATTAAAAACCAAACAGGAATAGTATTTTGTAAGATTGGATAAGAAGACAAATTAGAAGAAATGCTGATATTTTAAAACCAGGTATGTAGCCTAAATTATGTATTATATTTCGAACCGTTGTAAGCAATTTAAATATTTATGCAAGTTTTTATCTTGAAACATTCTTTTTAAACCTGCATTAACCTAATCAAAAAAATTAGACTGAGGCTTTTGCTTTGAGAACCTAAATTATTGTTACGCCATATAAAATGAGGCATTAGTTATGGACACTGCAGTATAAGGCATACAAACTGTGATAAGTAACTGCAGTATAAGGCGTGCAAACTGTGACAAGTAAAATAATAAAATTTCCATGACTATAGTAAGAGACATCATTGCTAGCTCCAAGTGCAGCGTTACCACAACACACTTCTCCCCTCACCTTGCTATGTTGCCACATTGTTGTCTCATACAAGATGACGACGTGACATCTCGCTTTGTTCCGGTTTGTTTACATCCGTTTTGTTCTTCAGCGTTGGATTATTCAGCATATTTTAATTTTATTACTATTTGTTCAAGGTCTGTGTCGTAGTGTAAACACGTAAATAATTTAAATAATGAAGGTAAAGAATTCAAGAAGATTGATGAAAAGTAAAGATGAGCAGTTGTGATTTGATTGTCGAATTCAATCGATTATCCCATCATTAGTTATTCCGTTACTGGTGGCAACACTGCGCCACAACCAGGCTTGCATTGCCATGTCTTCCACTATAGTGCTGTATAAACGCATGGTTGTAAATTTTTGTCCACAACAAGATGGTTAATTGTTTAGGTTGACAATTCATTATAGACGGTTAGAGGCTATAAAATATTAATATTAAAATTATGAATTATAATATATTACTATGGTCTGTAGTGAACACAAACTAATATTTTTTTCATTTTGCTAATACATTTACTGCTAAAAAATTTGATTTTAAATGTCGGATATGTTTCAAGTTAACAATGAAAGTTAAACATTTATAGTATAAGGAGAGAATTATCACTGTACTGCGTACAGGGAAAAAGACTTAATATAGGCTCTGCTGATTGTTGTAATTTGTACCGTACCTTTGAGACGTCAAAAGGCCTTGTGAGAATATTGGAAGACATGTCTGCAACAAGAGGCACACCCTTGGTATCTGGGATATCCGGGAACTCCACTCCTGTAACAAAGGTCAAAAGAGTGAGTTTGTTACCAAATTATTTCAGTTTGGTTTAATTCTTCTTAGGAGCTCTTTTACGTTACATCACGTTACTTTTTAGAATATATTGTGCTACATTAAAAATTTGTTTATGTCCCATGTGCATGTTTGACAAAAAATTACTGCTTTATATTATTCCAAGGAGAATCATCTCGACAGAATTTGGATACTTTATAACCTGCTCACAAGATACACTAGAAACCTGTAATCCATTTGACATACTCAGCTCTACAGATGATCAAGCAAGTATTTGTCATGATAAGGAAGGATATGATAGAGTAGAACCAATGGAACATAAAAGAATGTTGTAATTAGCTGACAGTCATGGAAGAGATGTATCATGGAACTTAAACAAACATGTAAAGAAATATGAAGCTTATGGTTTTATCAAGCCAGGAGGGCGTGCTGCTCAAGTCTTGAATCAACATAACATTGAAGGGGAAAAGTTAAACTCCGATGATTTTGAGTGATCTCCTGTGGCACAAACGATGTAGTGCGCAATGAAGGTAACACAATTATTGACATTGTAAGTAGCAGGTTGAAGAATTATAAAAAATCAAAGGTTGTTCTCATAGACCTACCTAACAGATATGATTTGGCCAGCTGGTCTTGTGTTAATGCTGAAACACGAAGGGTTAATATTGAATTAAAAATATTGTGTGATGGACTCGAAAATGTAACTTTGGTGGAAGCTAGAAAGGCGGATAGACAACTTCATACAAGACACGGGATGCACTATAACAACAAGGGATAACAATGGCTCGTGCAGAAGATCTATAAGGCTGTAGCAAGAATGGACGGAGAGCAGTCAGTATTTGAAGAGACAAGCTTTTCTTTGCATGGAGGGGAATCTGAAGAACATAAAGCCACCTGAATAAGAGGAAGAGCGTAATTTGGAACATTCTTCAATATCAGCACAAACACTGAGTTCTGGACATAATGGTTTTTTAGTCAAGTGAGAAACAGTAGGCTAAATAGTTTAGTAACTGAACATAAAAAAGTACAGTTTGCACCAACAGGTTTTTTATTTTTAAATATTCAGGGTCTGGATGGTAAGATAACACCTTTAGAAAGTTTCTTGGTTAACTTAAAAAAAATTAGATTTTATTTGTATATCGGAGCATTGGCTAAAACAATTTGAAATTAGTTTAACATTTCCAGTAGGTTATCGCTGTGTTAGTACCTTGTGCAGGAAATAAAAATTAAGAGGAGGGACAGTAATTTTTGTGAAAGGTTATGTTCAGGCAAGGTCCCTTGATCTGGGAAGCATTTGTGTGGAGGTACATTTTGAAGCTTCTGCAGTAATTATTGAGAATTTTAAATTGATAGTGGTTTGTTTATACCATTCCCCATCAGGAGATGCTAATATTTTTCTTGATAACCTGGATAAAATGCTGTCACTTTTAACTCAATATCCCAATTATACAGTGGTAGCCGGTGGAGACGTAAACAATAAATTTAATATACAG
This sequence comes from Homalodisca vitripennis, assembly GCF_021130785.1. Lineage (NCBI taxonomy): Eukaryota > Metazoa > Arthropoda > Insecta > Hemiptera > Cicadellidae > Homalodisca > Homalodisca vitripennis. Next base: position 135,455,526 of record NC_060213.1, read on the forward strand.
TAAATAACTGTACAAAAACAGTAAAACAATTTCTTAATGTACTGAGACAAAACCATTTTTATTGCCTAAATTCAGCTGCAACACGGGGTAAGAATTGCCTGGATAATATTCTTATTAATTGTGCTTGACATCAGTTAGAGTTTTGTAACTTTTTTGATTTTCCATACTCGGATCATGTTGGTTTCTTCCTTTGTATTAATTGTATAATTTAAGTTTTAATAATTTTACTTGTATGCAAACAGATTATCTTAAGTTTGTATTACCTAACTCTGCTGTGTTAGATTTAATAGACAGCCTTGTCTCATTTGACTGGCATCGTCTTTTTCTCAAGTTTACATATATAGTTTTTGAAATGATATAAGTAATTTTGAGGTTCTTACAATTTTTTAAAGTCCCAAAATGAGCTGGAACCAGTTCTTCCAGACAAGTGGTATACCACTGATCTTGCAAAAATGAAGGAAACGTATTGTTTTTAGGTAAAGAATCTTGAATCTTGAAACTGAGAACAGCATAGTTGACAGTGTTGAAAAAGCAATATAAATATGCAATTAGTGAAACCAAGCTTAGGTACAATGCAAATACAATTGAAAAAAGTGCAAGGCCGCATGGAAAATAATAAATAATAATAGTAATAGCTCCAGACATCACAAAATTAAATTACGTACCACCAGATACTTTTAATGAGTATTTTATCAATTGTGTTAAGGAAGTTAAACAAAGCATAAGGAAACCAAGTATAAGTGTTAATGAATTAGTAAGTAAGGTTAATATTGATCGTAGACATTTTGAATGGAAATTAATTTCATCAGATGATGTTATACATGCAACAAAAAGGCTTAACAATACAGATAGTAAAGATATACCTATACAACATCTCTAATAATTTATTAAAATATATAATACACACTATTGTTGAACCTTTGTCATTTAGTTTCAACCAGTGTTTAATGGAAGGTGTCTTTCGAAACAAATTTATAAAAATAAAAAATATGTCCGATTTTTAAGAAAGGGGAGCGGGATGAACCCGAGAGTTATCGTCCAGTACCATTAATTCCAATATTAGCCAAGCTGTTTCAACTGATAGTATATGATCAGGTTAACTTCTTCTTTGAAAATAATAACTACCTACAATTTTCTCAGTTTGGATTTAGAAAGGGAATATCTACAATTGATGCTGTGTACATGCCGAACAATATAATTTCCCTACAATTTCAAAACGATCAGTGCTTCTTCGTTCTTCGTCGCCAACTCTTTTTTGATCCCTTCAGACGAACATGACCCCAGATTCCAGGAGTCAAGTCTGCAACAGCGTCAGATACTAGAAGTTGCATGGAAGAGGAAGATGAGGTGGAGCTAAACTCAACATTCACATCCGTACAAGTTACAATATTCCTTAAAATCAACAATTCTGTACCGTACCCTTTAGTGAAGAACCATGTAAAATATTAAAAGCCTATCTGGTCACAATAATACTAACAAACAAATTAAAAATTCACTTATTCATCTGGCTTCTTTAATTTATTAAATTTTCTTTTTCATTGTCTAAGTTTAGCTAGGATGTTACAAACATAAATTCTTTACATCGCAGTGGTTTGCTAGGATTATATTGAGACAGTTATATTTTTAGATACTTAACATTCCAAACAAAAAAAAATATTTGAAAATTCGAAAGATTTGTAAAAATAGCGTTCAACCTGTTTAAAGAAGAAACAGATATAAAATGTACAGTAACCGATACAAAAATGAAAATCACCCTCAAAACAATAGCTAATATTGTAGAGAAAACTAGAGGTTTGATGGAATTTGATGAAATCTTTTAAATAAGTGTGAAATGCGATACTGACAAAAATTAATTAACAGGAAACTGCTAAAGGTCACTAAAATACTTTGAATTCCAGGATAAATAAATAATGTAATAGGTTGCAGGCCTATATTTGTTGCGTAAGCTTGGCTGAAGAAATTGATAAAGCAGCTTCTCAATGCATAAAAATGTTATTTTCCCCTGAAAACTAACAAAGTAGTGCAAAAAAAAGATTTAAGATAATGTTGTCTCAGTTACCATGGACTGTCTCATTGTCACAGTAGTAAACGTAGGAGGCCTCGGGATCTAATTTCCAAGTAGAGGGGGGAGGAATGTCAATGTAAGAGTCCGTCTTGGGCAGAACCATGTTGACTTTCCCGTACCTTGCTGCCTCCTTAGCTGCCTTTGCTGACCAGGAACCTACGATAACAGAAGTTTTAAACAATCTTTGAAATACTTCCAATTCTCAATTTATCAGGACATATTTTTATCATTTATTGTGGTTGTGGCTGGTTTTTATACATGTTTATTGATAAAATCTGGGTAAAATAAAAAAGTAAAAAAATAGCAAAACTGTGCTGGATGGTTTTGATATTGTTCTGTCTATTCTCATCTTCCATATAGTATTTTTCCAACACTTCCAGTATCTGTTACTTACTTATGTGGAAGTCTTTACCTGTTAAATAAGCAGAGGGCAGGTTTCCTTCTGTAAAATGTAGTCAGCCATGTAGAAAGAATAATAAATCAGTGGATTATTTCAACAGACATGTTTTACGATAGTTATCTATAGGACGCACAAAAGATCATTATAATTTTCAGTTAGGAGCAAAAGTAACAAATTATCAGGATGGCATGAAACTGCAACTTGAAAAATTTTAAAAAACTTCAAAAACAAAGTAGGTATATTATAAACTGGCATCTTAGGTAGTGTGGTAAGTAAAAAACATAAAATAATACTACTTTTTGTAAAAACACAAATAAAAACATTAATTTTTTTAAGTAGAAGTAACCAGGAAATTGCATCAACTTACTACTGCCTGACATGATAGTTACAAAATTGCCTTTGGTTTAGAGAGATTATTGTTCAGTTCTCTTCTGAGAAATACAGCTAATAATGTAAAACATTGATTTACTACCATTCATGCACTCCTGATTTGCGGACAGGGGCGTACCCTTGCACCTACATCTTGAAGTTGTGGGTTAAATTATTTGTTGTTGGTCTACTGATATGCTAAAATGCACCTTTACCATCTGCCCAGGCTAGAGCAACATCCATTTCAGTGAGCCACTGGGGGTTGAGTTACCATTCGAACAGTCTTACTCTTAAGAGCCTCAAAACCATTTTATAACAGTGTCTCTACTCCTCATTTTCCATAACAATCAAGGACGTAGCCAGCGAGGGGATCCATGGGTCCAGATCGCCCCCACATTTTCAACTGTTTTACTTTTTAGTAAAAGATTTTTACTATTTTAATAATTCAGTATTACTGACACGTACTGCTGATAGATCGTTCTGAACAAAGAAACGGGTCAAGAACTTTTTAAGGAACAAAATGGGGCCTTACTCTCTGTCCACTACTGGAAGATATCAGTTGCCTGGACCACCCCCAAAATATTTTCCTGACTACGTTTTTGATAACATGGAAGGTTTAGTTGTATCTTTTACCTAAATTACATAAAATTATCTATAGGCTATGAAAGTTGCAAGAGTTTTCCGATTTGAGAATCTAGCTCACCTGTCACAATGTAGTCTGCCTTCCCTGATCGAGACATTAGGTTCATGGCAACGGCACAGAACAGTCCAGTTCCCCCACCTTGCATGAACAACACACTGTAGTTGTCAGGAATGTTTCTGAAATTCACAGGCAGACAGTTAATCTTGAGAGTACAAGACTATAATATCACTGCACAAATATCGACGTAGGACTCAGGTAACAGAGTAAACCTTTTATAGTTGTAAGATTGTGAGTAATAGAAAAAGTTTTGTTGACAGTATCTTAATAAAGTTGTATATTATTGTTGTGTCAATTTGTAAATTGTATTTATATACTTACAACGGTTTAAGTGGTCATAAATCTTAATATAAAATTAATGTGATCCAATTTTTATCACATTTTATTACTTAATGTAACACAAATGCATTTGGTGATAGCTTTTGTTACATGGGAAGCAGTATGCAATAAATGACATGATGTAACATAAATGAATTTTGTGATGGATTTTGTTACGTGGTAAGCAGTCTGCAATAAATGGCATGATGTAACACAAATGCATTCGGTGATAGCTTTTTGTTAAGTGGGAAGCAGTCTGTAATAAATGGCAATCAGCATAGCTCTAGGTATAAAACTATTCTCTTTGGAATTCCTATTCCAGTAGGAAGAAGGTTCAGTCAAACATAGACAAACTAACACTACATTCTGTTGAAACCGTGTAAATTGAATTCTCTCCTAGTTCAAAACTTATTTTTGAGCTCCAAGTGCTCTGGCCATCTTCTTCTTCCTTTGATACTTACTAAGCAGTTGTTCTCCATTGTTCCAAGTAAGGGTATTCCTAGCCTACGATATTCGGTTCTCAGCCAATTATGAAAAGAATTTCTTAATGACCGTGGATAATAGTCATTGAGAAACCAAAGATATCGTTGAACAGACGCACAATCTGAGTAATACAACGATATAAACTTTCTCAACATTACTTTGCGAAAAACAAAAAAAAGGAAGGACATAGGAGTTTTTCTTTAACAAAATCAAAGCACTGTTGACCTTCAAAGGCGTCTTAGTTATTTGGTCAAGATACAAACGATAGTATCTTTCTTGGTAGAAACCAAGAGCGGATCCAGTTCTAATTTCTGGTCTCAAACGGAAATTTAGTTATATTGAAAGTTTAGTTCATTAGGTTTATTTTATGTTTACAATACACTAACAACTTACAAGAAAGTTTTTTCCATACAAACTTCTTTTTCAAATCTCGAAGGGTACAATGGATACTGAGTGTCTACATATTATAGAGATCTACAATTGAGGGAAGCTCTGAGGTCAAAATTTAAGGTGGTGGATGTGGAATTAACAGCAAAATATAATTCTGCTAATTTTGTAAATTTGAGAAAAATTTGAAAGAATATTTGCTATTATATTTAATTTTCTCATTGGGCAATTGCTACTAATTATTTCATATTCAGTGACGAGGTTAAGAAAGAATGTAGACACAGATACAAGGATGATACAGATGCTGGAAGCATTGATTTGAAGACATACTATGAGATGGTTAAAGTAAAAGAACCAGTGCTTTTCTATCTCATCCCCAAAGCTCGACAAAAGAAAACTAAAGATGGGAACACATGAAGGAAACGCATGACTCTCTTCCAAGTGTGTAAGAACGTCTTGAATATAAAAAATAGTTGAACATTAGATACTCCATTATGGATATTAATACAAATTTGTAGCTATCCCTTTTGCTGACCTACATTTATTGCTAAACAAATTTATTGGAGTCAGACTGATACTAACAGCAACTTCCGAGCCAGCTGTTGGGTTGAGTTGTTGAGATCTTCGTACTCTGGAGATCTGTGACTCATCTCAATAACACTGATCCCTGTCTGGCCGTACTGCAGCAATTCTCTCTGTACCTCCAGCATCACCTGTAACATATATTCCAAGATTGAGAGCCAGGCAACATGCATTCCAAGATTGAGAGTCAAGCAACTTACATTCCAAGATTGAGAGTCAAGTAACATACATTCCAAGATTGAGAGGCAAGCAACATGCAGTCCAAGATTGAAAGTCCAGCAACATACATTCCAAGATTGAGAGCCAAGGCAACATGCATTCCAAGATTGAAAGTCAAGCAACTTACATTCCAAGATTGAGAGCCAAGTAACATACATTCCAAGATTGAGAGCCAAGTAGCATGCATTCCAAGATTGAGAGCCAAGTAACATACATTCAAAGATTGAGAGCCAATCAACATGCATTTAAAGATTGAGAGCCAAGTAACATACAATCCAAGATTGAGAGCCAGGCAACATGCATTCAAAGATTGAAAGTCAAGCAATATGCACTCCAAGATTGATAGTCCAGCAACATACATTCCAAGATTAAGGGGCAAGCAACATATATTCCAAGATTGTGAGTCAAGCAATATGCACTTCGAGATTGAAAGCCAAGTAACATGCAGTCCTAGATTGAGAGCTAAGTAACATACGCTCCGAAATTACGAGCCAAGCAACATACATTCCGAGATTAAGAGTCAAGCAACATACATTCCGAGATTGAGAGGCAAGCAACATGCAGTCCAAGATTGATAGTCCAGCAACATACAGTCCTAGATTGAGAGTTAAGTAACATACACTCCGAGATTACGAGCCAAGCAACATACATTCCAAGATTAAGAGTCAAGCAACATACATTCCAAGATTGAGAGGCAAGCAACATGCAGTCCAAGATTGATAGTCCAGCAACATGCAGTCCTAGATTGAGAGCTAAGTAACATACACTCCAAGATTACGAGCCAAACAACATACATTCCGAGATTAAGAGTCAAGCAACATACATTCCAAGATTGAGAGGCAAGCAACATACAGTCCAAGATTGATAGTCCAGCAACATACAGTCCAAGATTGAGAGCCAAGCAACATACATTCCAAGATTGAGAGCCAAGCAACATACATTCCGAGATTGAGAGTCAAGCAACATACATTCCGAGATGAGAGTCAAGCAACATACATTCCAAGATTGAGAGTCAAGCAACATACATTCCAAGATTGAGAGGCAAACAACATGCATTCCAAGATTGAGAGCCAAGTAACATACATTCTCAGATTGAGAGCCAAGCAACATGCATTCCAAGATTGAAAGTCAAGCAACTTACATTCCAAGATTGAGGGGCAAGCAACATGCATTCCGAGATTGAGAGGCAAGCAACATGCAGTCCGAGATTGAGAGCCAAGCAACATGCAGTCCTAGATTGAGAGCTAAGTAACATACGCTCCGAGATTACGAGCCAAGCAACATACATTCCGAGATTAAGAGTCAAGCAACATGCATTCCAAGATTGAGAGTCAAGCAATATGCATTCCGAGATTGAGAGCCAAACAACATACATTCCAAGATTGAGAGTCATGCAATATGCACTCTGAGATTGAGGGGCAAGCAACATGCAGTCCGAGATTGAGAGCCAAGCAACATACATTCCAAGATTGAGAGTCAAGCAACATGCATTCCGAGATTGAGAGCCAAACAACATACATTCCAAGATTGAGAGTCAAGCAATATGCACTCCGAGATTGAGAGCCAAAGCAACATATATTCCAAGATTGAGGGCCAAGCAACATTCAGTTCGAGATTGAGAGCCAAGGAACATGCAGTCCTAGATTGAGAGCTAAGTAACACACGCTCCGAGTTTACGAGCCAAGCAACATACATTCCTAGATTAGGAGTCAAAGCAACATACATTCCAAGATTGAGAGGCAAGCAACATACAGTCCAAGATTGTGAGTCAAACAATATGCACTCGGAGATTGAGAGCCAAACAACATACATTTCAAGATTGAGAGTCAAGCAATATGCACTCCGAGATTGAGAGTCAAACAACATACATTCCAAGATTGAGAGTCATGCAAATATGCACTCTGAGATTGAGGGGCAAGCAACATACAGTCCAAGATTAAGGGGCAAGCAATATGCAGTCCTAGATTGAGAGCTAAGTAACATACGCTCCGAGATTACGTGCCAAGCAACATACATTCCAAGATTAAGAGTCAAGCAACATACATTCCAAGATTGAGAGCTAAGCAACATACATTCCAAGATTGTGAGTCAAGCAATGTGCACTCCGAGATTGAGAGCTAAACAACATAAATTCCAAGATTGTGAGTCAAGCAATATGCACTCCGAGATTGAGAGCCAAGCAACATGCATTCTAAGATTGAGAGTCAAGCAATATGCATTCCAAGATTGAGAGCCAAACAACATACATTCCAAGATTGAGAGTCAAGCAATATGCCCTCTGAGATTGAGAGCCAAACAACATACAATCAAGATTGAGAGTCAAGCAATATACACTCCAAGATTGATAGTCCAGCAACATACATTCGAAGATTAAGGGGCAAGCAACATATATTCCAAGATTGAGAGTCAAGCAATATGCACTCCGAGATTGAGAGCCAAACAACATACATTCCAAGATTGTGAGTCAAGCAATATGCATTCCGAGATTGAGAGCCAAACAACATACATTCCAAGATTGAGAGTCATGCAATATGCACTCTGAGATTGAGGGGCAAACAACATGCAGTCCGAGATTGAGGGCCAAGCAACATTCAGTCCGAGATTGAGAGCCAAGCAACATTCAGTCCGAGATTGAGAGCCAAGCAACATACATTCCAAGATTGTGAGTCAAGCAATATGCACTCCGAGATTGAGAGCCAAACAACATATATTCCAAGATTGAGAGCCAAGCAACATACATTTGAAGATTGTGAGTCAAGCAATATGCACTCTGAGATTGAGAGCCAAACAACATACATTCAAAGATTGAGAGTCAAGCAATATGCACTCCGAGATTGAGAGCCAAGCAACATACATTCCAAGATTGATAGTCCAGCAACATACAGTCGAAGATTTAGAGCAAAATACAAGAACGAGGTCCCATTTTGTTCCTTAAAAAGTTTTTGACCCGTTTCTTTGTTGAAAACGATCTTCCAGCAGTACATTTCAGTAATACTGAATTATTTAAATAATAATAATTGCTAAAAAGTTACTGTATTGAAAAGTTTAATTTGGGGGGGTCCGGACCCCTCGCTGGCTACGTCCTTGTTCAATCATGTAAAACTTTAACATGTAAGAGTACGATTGTACGGTCAGCAACGCCTTGCAATGCAACATGAAACTATCAAATACAGTGAATATATAGAAGAAAATACACAGACTGCGTTGTGCTCTGTGTATTTAATTCAGTATGTTAACGTAATTATACAGGGTGTCCCAAAATTACAGGACCAAACTTCACCAAATTGTTCAGGAGGTCAAACTGAACGAAAAATGTTATATAATGTATAGTCCTATCTTGCTTCGTTTACCTTAGATCGGCCATTTTGTTTTTTACATACAATGTATTTTATTTTCAATACGGGTTTACCGATTTTGTTGAAACTTGGCATAAATATTATAAACATGAAAATAAGTTGTAAACAAAAAAAAAAATTTTTAAATCTTATGTGTATTTTCAAAATGGCGGCCATTTAAAATATTAAAACTTAAATAACTTGAAAACCAACAGTTTTTTTTATGGCCGCCATTTTTGAAAATACACATAAGATTTTTTTAAACATTTTTTTTTTACAACTTATTTTCATGTTTATAATATTTATGCCAAGTTTCAACAAAATCGGTACCGTAAACCCGTATTGAAAATAAAATACATTTCATGTAAAAAACAAAATGGCCGATCTAAGGTAAACGAAGCAAGATAGGACTATACATTATATAACATTTTTCGTTCAGTTTGACCTCCTGAACAATTTGGTGAAGTTTGGTCCTGTAATTTTGGGGCACCCTGTATATTTGATACTTTCGCACCGTTTCACATCGCATCACGGTCTGTGTATTCATTCCCTGACATAGTAACGCATGTAGCCTAATGAATGAGCAATGAAGTTAAAAATTTTCGTGCAACCTCAGCAAAGCCTGTTATACGACATCTTTGATAATACTAGTTACAGTTGTATAACTAATATGATCAAAGACAAAATGTTTTGATAATCGAGAGACTGTATTAATAGAGATCATTAAATAGAAGTAGACTGATATAACAGTCTTGGGATACTGATAAGCTACTCCCTCCCCAGCAACATGCCCCAACCAGGATGTGCAGATGGCATCGTATTTAGGCTGGATGATCCACATTATGTTCACGGTAACAAAAAACTGTCCTGTCATGTTCATTGTTCATATGTTCACTTTCAAAAAAAAACATTGAAGGCCGCAATACTTGCAAAATTCTTCACCAAGACTTGTTCATCCAGTTTTCTCATATTTCCTGTTTGGGTAAAAATCTTCATAAAACATGTCTGCAGTACTGGCCTTTCAAGATACGAAATTCCCAGTATCATATACCCGATGTTTACGATTGAAATGTGCTAAAAGCCCAAATTTTTTTAAAAAGGATTGGACTTCTTTCCTTTGTATATATAGTGAATACTATTATTGCGGTTGAGAGTAAATGATCCCATCTCTGGTGGAAGTATTACAAAAATTATTTGTTTTCAAGTCACATAACATGTTTATGAAATGTTAGAAACATTCCAGAACACTTTAGTTTTTTTTTCTCTACGTTCCTAACAGTTTTGATTTTTTCGAAATGTTTGGCCTTTCATTGGGACAATTGTTTCCAAAAAGACGTGTTATATAATATCTACAGGGTGTTTAGTAACTAGCATACAAATGTTCAAGGTGAAATTACATACACAATATTATACATTCTTCATGTAAACAAACACTTTTGAGTACAAGCCATTTTTAAATTTGTTTTAAAATTTTGTTTATAATTGCTGTATGTAGCATCTACTAAAAAAAATCAAATATTTAGAGAATGTGACGTCATTTTAAAAATCTGCCTGTTTCAAACATGAAAATTTACTTTTAACATGCTAAATTTTAAATTAACATGATGAAACTCAGTAAGAGTAACAATTTATGGAAACTCATAAATTAATAATAAAAACACTGTTACAATAATTCACAAACTTTTCTGGGAATAGTTAACAAAAATTATAGTTTATAAAGTTGTCAAATGCTACGAAAAATCTGGCCAATTAAAAGAGTTTCCATCAATACCATATAAATTGTAGTATATGTCAGGCGTATTAAACTTACAAAATCTTTAAAGAAATACAAAACTCAAGAACGTAGCCAGGAAAAAATGGGGGGGTTCAGACAACTGATATTTTTCAATAGTGGACAAAGAGTAAAGCCCCAGTTGTCCTTAAAAAGTTATTGACCCGTTTTTTTTTATGAGAACGATCTTACACTAGTGAATGTTGGTAATACTGAATTATTTAAATAATAATAATCGTTTACTAAAGATGTGATTGAAAAAGTTGAAAATTTGGGGGGGGGGAGTCCGAGAGGTCCGGACTACGTCCTTGAAAAGCTTCCTTATGTACCTAAAAATAGGCCTAGGCAAAATGAAAAGCGTTGTTTTGGGCGCATTTCCTAAACTTTTTGTTATATACAATGTTTTTGTATCTTGAACCGTTTCCGAGTTATAAGTGCATGCAAATCCCATTAGAAATTCATTATTAATTTATCAGTTATCACAAAATCCACAAACTTCTTCAGACTGAGTCGGATGGGATATTTTTCGTTAAAGCTTTTTGGAATGTGTGGCTATCGACTTGTTGAAAAATGTCTCTCCGATACTGAATTAATAAAAAGAATAAACCTTGACCTGGAATAGCCCATCTCGCATTCATCCATGGCCCAAACACTGATAAGCTATCGTCCGATTGATGACGTAACAAGCCGCCTGATTAGTTCCTTTGAACGGACAATTCCTTCATTGATGAAAAATAGTAAACAACAAACAACTAAAGAATTCCATTCCATAATCCTTTTATAACGTTCTCCTTTTCCTTGAGAGTAGTTCGAAATAGGGTTAATGATTTCGATTTTGTTTAACTGTAAACAGGTCTGTCTGCACCTATACATTCCTGACAATTTTGGATGGTTTTTTTTACTTGATTACTCATTATGAGGTTAAATTAAATCTGTTATCCTTCCCATAACCAGTGTATCATAGAGGATATTAAAGATTGCTATTAGAGGGGCGAAGTGGAGTAATTTTATAATAATAAAACTGAATTCAAAATATGCCAACGTCAAAAAACAAAAATAACGAAAAAAAAAACAAAATTTGTTATAACACCTCATTCAGTTTGTTAATTACTAAAAAGAACTAAACGTGTATCTTTACTTTTAAAAATGTTTAGAATTGAACGAAATAGTGTGTTTAGAATACACCTATACATTCCTGACAATTCTGAAGGTTTTTTTTACTTGATTACTCACTATGAGGTTAAATTAAATCTGTTATTCCTCCCAAATCCAGTGTATCATAGAGGATATTAAAGATTGCTATTAGAGGGGCGAAGTGGAGTAATTTTATAATAATAAAAGTGAATTCAAAATATGCCAACGTCAAAAAACTAAAAGAACAAAAAAAACCAAATTTATTATAACGCCTTATTCAGTTTGTTAGTTATTAAAAAGAACTAAACGTTTATCTGTATACTTTTAAATGTTTAGAATTCAACGACTATAATGATGTAACACGAAAATAAACTTCCATCACATTGTTATCAAATGAATACCGTACATAAAAAGCTGACGAAACGATAGGTTATCACAGAAATGCATACCTACATAGTACGTATTAATGCCATAATGTAATACATCGCTCCAACTTTATATAACTGTGACATTTTCTCGCCGATGCTGGTTGCATCGATAGGAATATAGTATGAATATAAATGTAACGAATGGTCTCAAAATGTGACGACAATTTGTTATCTAGTTCGGCAATATGATTTATTTTTCTCGCAACTATCAATTCTTGGAAGTCTAGCATAGATTATCGACATAGTTTTGATCCATTTGTGTAGAATGATCCAGGATTTGAGTCCCGGGAGATGGATGTGGATCGACCTCGTTTTTAAATACCGTTTATTAAATATACCAATATGTGGAAGATGTGGACTGATTTCAATAAATCTGTAAAAGGATTTCATTGCTACGAATTTGATCAGGGACGTAGCCAGCGAGGAGGTCCAAGGGGTCCGGACCCCTCCCCAAAATTTTCGATGACTTTTTTTAGTAAACTATTATTATTATTTAATTAATTCCGTATTAATAACATGTACGTCTGAAAGACCGATCGTTCTCAACAAAGAAATCAAGAACATTTTAAGGAACAAAATGGGGCTTAGGCCTACTCTCTGTCCACTACGGGAAAATATCAGTTGTCTGGAACCCCCATTGTTTCCAGGCTACATTCTTGAATCTGTATTAAACAAAGCAACAGCTTCTTATATCGTTAATACACTCGTCACCAACTTAATAAAGTGTATGCAAATCTATGTTGCGATAGATAATGTGAACTAATTAGGTTATTTACTTCCTACAATATTATATTAGCGACCGTCTTCTCTGAGAATACCTAAAAAGGGGGAATTTTAAACTTCATAGGTCGAAGGTGTATTGACCAAGCAAGCAATAGAAAATGCAAGATTTAGTTGATGTATTATTTTGAGATATATATATGTTTATAATGAAAAAGAAAGAAGGTTATAACTATAATTGTGTATTGTAGACTCTTGGAGCAATTGGAAATTCTTTAAATATTATTAAATATTAATAAAAACACTACTTTTCCAAATTGTTTATTATTTTGGGCGAGGCCTTTCAAAACCAAAGGTTTCATCTTCAGGCAACTCCACAAATAAATATTTACATATTGTTTGTTAAAATTAATATTAAATTAACATATGGTGTAAAATGTAAATACAAAAATTTTGGAAATATTTCAGCCAGTATGAAAAAATTATATTTGACTAGAGTTTAATTTTTGAATAAATTCAGAAGAAAGAAGATTGGAATTTTCAATAGGGCCCTCTTCATTGTTCATGAGTTTTTCTTTACTTCTGTTTATGTATAGTGTTTCCCAAGCATTCAAGTTCATTGGTTTTGTTATTTCTTTTATTAATTTTAGATTTGTAATTGATGTTCTGTGTCCTGATTCAATGCAGTGCTTGGCTACAGCAGATTTGTCAACTCTTCCATATTTTGTGTGTGATAAATGCTCTTTAAATCGTGTTTTTATTGTTCTTTTTGTTTGTCCAATATAAATTTTGTCACAGTCATTGCATCCAATTTCATAAATTCCCGATTTACTATCATTTGAAATTTTGTCCTTAGGGTTTCCTAAAATTTGGGATAATTTGTTGCTTGTTCTGTGAGTGACAGTTTTATTTGTATGCTTTTTAAAAGTTTTGCATATTTGGTTTGAAAAAGTGCTGTATGTTGTGCAAATAAATTCATGTTTTGTGTCTTCAGGTGGTCTTAATGTTGTCTTATCTTTTCTACTTTTTCTTTTTAAAGCTTGTTTTAGTATATTGTCAATGAGTTGTGTAGTGTAACCATTGAACATAGCAATAGATTTGATGTAATTTAGTTCTTTCTTGTAGTTTTCTGTTGAAAGTGGTGTATTTAACAGTCTATAAATCATTGAATTAAATGTTGCTCTTTTTTGTGCAGAAGGATGGTTAGATTCATTGATGATGAACCTATCTGTATGAGTTGGTTTTCTGTAGATATCAAATTCAAATTTTGTTTCATTTCTAATAACTAATACGTCTAAAAATGGGATACTATTGTTTTGTTCAATTTCATATGTAAATTTAATAGTAGGGTAAAACGAATTTAGAGTTGTGATAAAATCTTGTATGTTTTCATTTTTATTAAATATTGCAAAAATATCATCGACGTATCTTATCCATTTTGTGGAGTTGCCTGAAGATGAAACCTTTGGTTTTGAAAGGCCTCGCCCAAAATAATAAACAATTTGGAAAAGTAGTGTTTTTATTAATATTTAATATAATTGTGTAGTTAAATGCACGAGTTTAGAGGACAACTGCTCAGATGTAGCTTCCAAGTCCTTTACCAATCACGATTTGGCGGGCTTGCGCTACCCAAATGTAAACTACCCAACCAATGTAAGCCTGTTGGTTGGACTTTAACCAATATGTTTTTATTTTAATTCTTAGTATCAAACAATCTAATGAATTCACAATTGTAATTAATCCTTCCTTATAAGTAAAATTACATAATTGAAAGAGAAATGTAGCATTTTCTCCGACCGTTTAGGGGGGGGGGGTTTACCCCCCACGCCCCTTCTAAGTAGCCTACGGCCCTGTTTTACTTGTATTTTGAGAGAATGTCTGTGTGGACGTAGTTTACGATGCTTTTAATAATTTCAATGGTGATATATTGAAATATATGTGGGAGTGTGTCCTGAAAATAAAACAGACAAGCTTTAATATAATATGGTGTCCATAATCTGTTAGCATATAACTTATTAATAATAACTGAAGCGATGTAATTTGTGTTATTATTTGTAAAACGTTACGGTATAGATGAAAGAACTCAAAATCATTATGTAACGCTTTGTTTTTTTTATCAAATTGAGGTGTTCTATATAAAAACGTGATTGCTCGATGAAAAATGTACTTAAGTTAACATATAGTGAAGTATCCGGAAACTTAGAAAATATACCCACACACTAAATTTGGTCCGATTTGGTCAATTAGTTTAATCGTCCTTGCTGAAAGCTTACATTGTTGCGAAAAACTCCATTTTTAGTTGTGGAAATCTCAGAATCGATTCTTGAGATTTCAATCTGAAATATCAGAGTGAATAATTTTGCAAGTGATGGAAATTCTTATTGCTCGAGCTCAATATGTATGGAAGACACGTAAAAAACTTAGTAGGAAATTCTTTTTAAATAACGAATTCGCAATCGGATTGGTCAAGAATGTTCAACCAAGATATTTATTAAACTCATGCATAAACACAGTGGACTGTAATCGTGTTTTGTTTTTATAGATACAGTAAAGTTTTGATAACATTCCAAAGATGGAGCGTAATTACCATACAATGCAGATCATTACGATAGTACTAAGCTTTTGCTACAATGAGCCAACGTGTGTTTAGCAACACTTTAACATTTTATTGTATGATAAAACCAACGTAGATTTGTCATCTCCTTACCTCCTCTGGTAGTTTGCTGGGGCCGGCCCCGAAGTTAATGACTTTGGCCGACATGATGCAGTAGTACAGTGAACTTGCTACAGTCAGTGAACTGTTCACTACGGCCAATCGGCTCGAACTGATCTGTTCGGACCTTGGTCTGTTCTGTAGCCGCGACCAAGGTCAGCTGGTTGTACCGTCGTCGCCATCTTGTTCCGGTAAACTGGTATGACGGTCAATTTCTTCAAGTCATATTACCTCGCTCTTAACCCTTTTATAGTTAATTAAAATAAATATTGATGTCTGAACATCGTGAATTAAAAAATACCCGTGCAAATTTAACAGCTTTCATAAAATACTGTAAATTATTACACCGTTTGGAACATTTAAAAAGTAAAAGATGGAAAGGCAGTACAGTAGCGGGACTGACCGACATAAAAGACTTATAATGGGTTGTGAATAAAATCAAACACAGACTAAATATGTGGAAAAATAAAATAAAAAATACTGGTGTGAATAAATCTATGACCTAATAATGTATTTATAAATGAATCCAACGTATTCGAATCAAATTGATTAACTTGCTGCATCATTGAAAGCAGCATTTAAAGGTCATCGGATTCAAAGTTGCATTTCAGCATGTAGGGGAGAGCGGGGCATGTTGAGACAAACTTCAGATTTTATTTTTTACATTTTTTGTTTGAATTATTTTGTAATTGGAAAAATACTGATATTATACTTCAATTAGTTGTGCACTTTTCTATGGTATTGACGCTTTGATTAACTATATATATCTTCCAAAATTAAAATATTTGTTTAATGCTGTAAAGTGTATCAATGTTCCCCACATGGGGGCAAGTTGATACTAGCGAGAGGCAAGTTGATACAAGTGTATAAATAATAAGCTAATAGACATTAAGGTAGCAAATAATCACTTAATAGACAATCGAAAAAATGTATTAAGCAGAATATAGTACAAAGGTAACGTAAGACATATTATTAAACTATTTTAAACACACAGTTTATGAGATTGTGTTCATAACCTACTCAGAATCACTGATTACAAAGTCAGATGTACAGTGAATACAAGTGTACATTTTACAGTCTTTCCCACATTCTACAGGGTGATTCAAAACTAAACGGCAATCTCTCGGGAGCTTATTCTATAGCTAAAAACAAGTAAAAAAGTTCATATAACCATATGCCCGGAAACGCTTCGTTAGCGAGTTACGCCTAGCGAAAGATTTCGCCCGGATTTCAGAACCCTTGGTGAAGTCAGGCCGTATAAAAATGGTAAAGGTAGTTACAAAGATACAAATACGATTGTTTTTTATGTTTTTATATCTGACAAATTTATTAAAATTCGTCCCAGAGCTGTAAATGCAATACTTTCAGAGATATCTTACGTAAAACACAAGAATTGGTGCAAAGAAATAACACATTTTTGTGTTTAACGTAAGATTACTTCCATAAATGTTAAATAAAGGTCATTTTTTTCTTAAACATATTTGTAGAACATTTAATTCTGAAAAGATTCATGTGAATTACTTAGGAAAAAAATTAATAATAGGTATTGAAATTTAGCTTTATTTAAAAATAAAACAGACGCACAAAAATGCATATTCTTATCTGCATAAAATATTAACTAATGTTTAGGTTGTGAGTAACAGCTGATCATTTATTCAACACTTTTTATCGTCATATTTTCTTTGCAAAGGTTGGCAATATCAGCTGATCAACAATTAAGTTCATGAAGTAATATTTGAATAACCTTTATGGAGGTTTTTGTATTGTGGCGTGTGAAGATTGTATTTTGTGAAATCCTGTGATTATTTGGAAATATTTTATACAAGTGTATAAAATATTTTATTAAATATTTATTTTTAAAATATTTTATTAAATATTTTTATAAAAGTGTATGTAATTATCTTAGTAAATAATGGCAGATAATGTAAATGGTATGTATTCGTTTGAAGAGTATACGGACATGATACTGATTTACGGCAAAGTTAACAAGAATGGTTTAGCTGCAGTTCAGGAATATCGTGATACTTTTCCACATCGAAGAACACCTGATCGCAAAACATTTGAAGCTGTGGAGAGACGACTTAGAGAAACTGGTAGCTTTAAACCGAAGCGAATAGATACTGGTCGTCAACGTAGCGCAAGGAACTATAATAATGAACAAGCAATAATAAATGCTGTAGAATTATCACCAACCACAAGCACCAGACGATTATCACGTCAGTTAAATATTTGCCAGTCAAGCGTATGGCGGACACTTCATGAAGCACAGTTGTACCCATTCCATATAACAGTGTTCAAGACTTATTACCGCAAGATCTTAATAAACGGAAGATGTTCTGCCGCTGGTTAAGAAGAAATTGTTTACGACATCAGTATTTTCTTCGGCGTATTCTCGTTACTGATGAATCCTGTTTTACTAGAAATGGAATTGTAAATTTTCGTAATACCCATACTTGGGCGTACGACAACCCACATGAAACTGCGACGAGGCATTTTCAACATACATTTTCAGCCAATGTATGGCTTGGTGTTCTGGGTGATAATTTGATTGGTCCATTTTTCTTCCCTAATCGACTTAATGGAGTAGCGTACTTAAATTTTTTAAGAACAAACCTGCCTACCCTCTTGGAAGATATTCCTGTTCAAAACAGAATAAATGCAAAGTTTATGCAAGACGGAGCACCTCCACATTTTTCTAATGATGTGAAAAACTATTTAAATGATACATACGGTAGACAATGGATTGGTCGAAATGGACCAGTAAAATGGCCACCACGTTCTCCTGACCTCACGCCAGCAGACTTTTTCTTATGGGGTTGGATGAAGTCAATTGTTTATTCAAAACGGATTAACACCATAGAGGAGTTACGTAATCGCATTACAGAGGCGGCAGAAACTATCAAGAATGCTCCAAACGTTATGAAACGCGCTAGAAAAGAGTGGATTCGTCGTGCGAAAACGTGCATTGCTAACAACGGAGGACACTTTGAGCAACTATTATAGGTGATTATTACAGTTTTATAAAGGTAAATACATTTTATGTTAATGTTCAGTCTAGAATAAATGATCAGCTGTTACTCACAACCTAAACATTAGTTAATATTTTATGCAGATAAGAATATGCATTTTTGTGCGTCTGTTTTATTTTTAAATAAAGCTAAATTTCAATACCTATTATTAATTTTTTTCCTAAGTAATTCACATGAATCTTTTCAGAATTAAATGTTCTACAAATCTGTTTAAGAAAAAAATGACCTTTATTTAACATTTATGGAAGTAATCTTACGTTAAACACAAAAATGTGTTATTTCTTTGCACCAATTCTTGTGTTTTACGTAAGATATCTCTGAAAGTATTGCATTTACAGCTCTGGGACGAATTTTAATAAATTTGTCAGATATAAAAACATAAAAAACAATCGTATTTGTATCTTTGTAACTACCTTTACCATTTTTATACGGCCTGACTTCACCAAGGGTTCTGAAATCCGGGCGAAATCTTTCGCTAGGCGTAACTCGCTAACGAAGCGTTTCCGGGCATATGGTTATATGAACTTTTTTACTTGTTTTTAGCTATAGAATAAGCTCCCGAGAGATTGCCGTTTAGTTTTGAATCACCCTGTATATGGGCCCATTTTTTGCAAGAAATGCACTGTATCCAGTCCTGACCTGGCTTGGATTCGGAGAACGGCTCCAAACATATGAGACACAGGGCGTCGTTCTCTTCTTCCGACTCTGATTCAACCTTCATTTTATTCTTTGGGACGCATTTCTGTTTCTTCACCTTGTTCTTCTCCTTAGTCTGACTCTCTATCATTTTAAAAATTCTTTTTTTGGCGTTTTCTGACTTGGCTACCATTTTAGCTTCCTTTTTTTTGGCTTCCACTTCCAGCCTCTCCTTAACTGGTGTGCTATTAAGGATAGCGGATTTTAAAGATTTCCTCCCTTTTTTGATATTTTTTTGCTCTCCAGCTTTAGGGTAGGGGCGGATTTCTTGAGGGCTTACTGTGAATACGCCTACAGAAACATCCTTATTTGTAGATGGAACTGCAGTTGTAGTCTCAGTTCGGTTCACTTTGGAGTGTAGACCATCAGCGTTGCTTGTCCCAGCTTGAGAAGTCTTGACAGTGCTGTCTTGTGAAGTCATCTCTCTATCCGTGACTGCGCTGGGCAAGAAGTCATCCTCAGTAAACACTTCTCTGTTGTATGGCGCGATTCCTGTTGCTTGAAATCTAGATATAATATTTGTAGGATTTATTGCTCTAGGGAGTGACATCTTTACTATGCCAGGAATGTCGTAGATTGTTACAGTTTTCCCTGCATTGTTGACCATCCAGTCGTCGACTGAAGCGAAGTAAAATCTTTTGAAAGGCCCATAAACTGACCTGTCAAGCGGTTGCAGGCGGTGGGAAGTGTGGGGGGGGGAAAAGACAACATGACGATACCATTTTCTTTGCAGAAGTTGAGCACTTCAATAGATAAGTGTGATTCATGGTTATCCAAAACCAACAAGCAGGGATTGCCCTTGCTAGATCTTACGTGGCCGTGAAAATGTTTAATGAACGTCAAAAACGATTCAGATGTGATCCATCCGGATGGGTAAGGAAGTTCCAATACATCCTGGTGGCCCGTTAATGATGAAGTGATCCTTGAAGAATACTCTTGGGAATACGAACATTGGAGGAACTGAGTTGCCGATGGCACTGACAGCCAATACCATAGTGACAGTCTGCCCCCTTTCTGCTGACGTAGCTTTCCCTACTTGGCGTACTCCTTTCTGAGCTACGATTTTGTTTGGCCTCTGAACTGTTTGCACACCGGTCTCGTCAATATTCCAAATATCCTTAGGTTCAATTTTGTATTTATCTAAAGTACTCTTCAAATTGTCAAAAAATAGATCAACATTGACTTTATTAAAACTGGTAGCGCGACTAAGGCTCGTAGCCTCAGGCTCCCTGATTGATAGTCTAGGGTGTCTTTTCATAAATAAGCTAAACCAGTCCTTTGTAGCCATTTTATGGTTAATCCATGAATCAGGTAATGTAATGATATTCCTATTAGCCATAGCAAGTTCGTAAGCTAAAACTTTGATGTTTTGTGGTGTAAGTCCGTAGTAGATTTTTGAAGAGTGTATTATATACTCTTCGAGTTGAGATTCTAATTGGCCTGGAAAAATTTGTCTTGGTTTGGCATACCCCATTGTAACGGTTTGACCTTGCGATTCATCTGTTTTTCTTATAAATCTAAACAATGTCATTTTGTCGATCTCAAAGGCTACAGCTGCTTCCCGCAAAGACATGGTTTTGGTCTTGACAGCTTCATAGGCTTTTTCAAAGCTCTCATCCGGGACTTTCCCTCGATCTGTCTTCCTGGTATAATTCCGCACCATGTTTCTGTAAGAAAAGACAAAACTCTAATTTTTACAATATTGGGGTACGTTGATACACTGTATCAATTTGCCCCAGCTACGCGTATCAACTTGCCCCATTGAACAAAATTGTCTCTTAAGTCTAACTTAAGTCTCTAAAATATAAAGTCCAGAAATATGAAACTATCATGGAATTCTTACCAAGAAACAGGTGTTTAACTGTGCTAACAGTGAACTTCCTGAATATTATCCTCTTGCTGGTACGCGAACTCAAACACACTAGCCAACAATTACTTTCTACTCATGAAAACACAATTTCAACAATAAAAACACGTAGAGTACTCTGTTGACAGCTGGACGCCGTGTGGCACTGCGTCTCGGTAAACAACAGCCTCTACTGACTCATGTCCTGCGCATGCGCGTTAGCTCACAGTCACATCTGTATCAACTTGCCCACGTATCAACTTGCCCCGCTCTCCCCTAAATATTAATTCATATTCCTTAAAAAGTAAATTAAGTAAAAATAGATTATAATACAATTTTTGCTGAAGAAACGTCAAAACCATTAATTGAATAAAAAAAATTGACAGTATTAAACGATAAAAACACAAGTACAATGATATATAAAACGTCAAGATACTTAACAACGTTTTATTCCAGAATTTGTATTTCTTATTTCAGTTATTATAAACCCATCATTTCATTTTAGAATATAATGGCAATGAAAATGTAGTAATTGTTTCTGCCTTTCCATTTTTTGATCAGTATAATTTCCACTACAATCTTGTATTTCCGAAATAAGAAATAAAAATTAGTCCCGCCCCTAGCGGCTACAGAGCGAACAAGCGTGACGTGATGTTACGTGACGTGCAACGAAAGTTTTCCCTTGTGCATAACATACAACCATAACCCGTCAAAAGAAGTAGTCACTTCAATAAAATTATGAGATAAGAATTTAAAATAAAATAGACATGCAAGTCACCCAAATCTAAACAATCAAAACCAATTAATTACAAAATCATCTAATTCTATTATGTATGTTTGTAAACTTATCTCAAGTGTTCTGTATAGTAACAGGGACGTACCCAGGAATTTATTTTAGGGGGGATAATTCCTGGGGTCAACTGCGTGCTATGCATAAAAGCTTAAGAAACGAGAAAGTAAATATTAGAACTAAATATAGCCTACTGCACATATGTGTTAGTATACAGGGAAAATAAAACGTCAGGTCCCTCCCTCTATTTTGTTTAAAAAAATATACTTTGGTTAGTGGTGAAATGAGAAAAGGGTTTCATTTGGGTAACTTTGAAATTTTTTTGTGTCCCCCAAAAAATGAGGGATTTTTGGGACAACTAAAAATTTTAAAATGTAAACCCCTCATTGTACATTCCACATTGCACCATTACTCAAAGAATATCTCCTTATATAAACTTTAGATCAAAATAGAAGGGAGTCCTGACTTTTTATTCATCCTGTGTAGTTATAACTTGGAATGGTTTTATTTATATCTGGCAGAAAATACTCCAGGTAAAATGGAATTTTTGTGTGGGAGGAGGGAGGGGATGTGATATAACCCCCTTTTTTGGTACGGTCCAATTATTTGAGCCAGGTAATAATCAATATTGAACTTAAGTACTCTACTTCTGGTTGTATAAAATATGCCCCAGGCAATTTGAAACTCTTGAATTATTATTACCTTTTTTCCCTTGGGACGGCCTACTGCCTAGCACTTAACCCTCAAGGGCTTTTTGCGCACCCCGGAAACACACCATGAGGCCCACCAGTCTACAACTTCAGCAGTTCAACAAACCGCCGAAAACAACCTATCAAGTCCTCCTGGGAAAATTCACCACCCCTGTCCAAAATACCAAAGATGGCATACCGCTCTCTTGCTATTGCAGGGCAATCAAAGAGCAGGTGCTCAGCAGTCTCCTCCTGCTCATTACACCTTCCACAGAGCGGATCCTCCTGAAGGATGCCAACTCTGTGAAGATGCTTCCTCAGGTAACCATGCCCCGTAATGAGACCAATGACCTTAGAAGACATTGATCTGTTTAATGAGAGAAGGTCCGAAGCCACCTTGGAGGAAGGTGACTGTAATACCATTCTACTCACTCTCAAACCCGGATGCAACCTCCACCTTCTCTCATGCTCCGCGCGAATCCATTTCGAGACAACCCTAGAGGATTCACACCTTGGAACACCGCAGAACGGTTGAGGGCCCGTCATAATTGTCGCTGAGCCCTGGTTGGCCAGGGCATCAGCTCTTTCGTTCCCAAGAATTCCCTCATGACCAGGAACCCAACAAACGGTTACATTGTTGATTCTGGCAAGGGAGGAAACGGGCTGATAGCAATCCCAAACCAGTTTGGATTTGATCACGCACGAATCCAGTGCCATCAGCGCTGCCTGATTGTCCGTGAAAATATTAATCGTCTTGCTCCTATATCGCAGACGAAGATTCTCACGAGCACATTCCATAATAGCTGTGACCTCCGCTTGAAAGACTGTCGGATACGGACCCATAGGGACCACCAGCTCCCTACATGGTCTCACTCCCAGAATTCCAGCGCCTGTGCCGCTTTTTGTTATAGAGCCGTCTGTGAACCATTCGAGCTCCGCTGGTGGAAGAGGTTTCTTTCCCTCTGGCCAATCATCCCTTGGGTAAAATAATCCTAAAAGGTTTGTCAAAGGAAAATTTTTGTGGCATCTGATCGGAGATCATGTGCAAAACATCCTCCTGTATCAGAGTGCTAATTCTGCAGTGCCCACCGCTGCAGCCCGACCAGAGTGCCATCTGCTGAAGACAGTAGGCACTCCTCCTGGCCATAGCCCGAATGACAATGTCCAGGGGGGCGAGGTTAAGACGACAATACAGAGCCGCGCCTGGCGCACTAGGAAAAGCCCCAGTGATAGCAAGGCAGGCCATCCTTGTGGTACCCGCCAGACGAGCTACTACCGTCTTGGCCTCCGTTTTTGGCCACTATACGACAGCTCCGTACATTAGTGCAGGTCTGACCACGGAAACATAAAGCCAGTACAAGAGCCTCGGCTTCAGTCCCCAGGACCCACCAATCACACGTCTGTATTGCATTAGAGACCACTTCCCCCTGGCAATGACCCTTTCTAGATGAGGTCCCAGTTTAGAACCCTATCTAGGATCACGCCCAGGTACTTGACCTCAGACTTCAGCTCAACGGGTGAGCCTTTGAATAGAAAGGGACCAATGGCCTCCATCTGTCGCCTCCTGGTAAAGGCAACCACAGCAGCCTTGGTGGGGTTGACAGTGAGGCCAACCTCATCACACCAATTTCCCACCATGTTCAGAGCAGCATTGGTCAAATACGTGATTGTTGTGTTGAACTTGCCACTCACAAGAATCACAATATCATCTGCGTACCCTTGTGCAAAGACACCGCTGCTATTCAAAGAATTTAGCAGGTCATCCACAACCAGGTTCCACAGAAGAGGAGAGAGGACGCCGCCCTGCGGACAGCCCCTCGTAGCCTTCGCACTAACACTTGCTCCCATGAGGGTTGTAACAACAATCCTGTCCGTGAGCAAGGCCCCTATCCAGTCACACACCTGACCATCAACACTATGTCTCGAGACCGCATTGATAATCGCCTGAGTGGCTGTATTGTCAAAGGCTCCTTCAATGTCTAAAAAGACTCCTATGGTTACCTCTTTTGCCGCCAGCGTCTTCTCAATCCTGCATACCAATTGATGCAGGGCCGAGTCGCATGACCTTCCTGGAGTGTAGGTATGTTGGTTAGGATGTAGTGGTCGCTCCAAAAGAGCTCCCTCCCAAACAAACCTGGCAACCATTTTCTCCATGGTTTTGAGAAGGTAGGAGGACAGGCATATCGGCCTGAAACACTTCGGCCGATCCATGCCCGCCCTCCCCTGCTTCGGTATGAATACCACTCTGGACACTCTCCAGGATAGTGGGATGTACCTGAGAGCCACGGAGGCTCTGAACAGTCTGCACAGCTGGGGAAGGAGAATATCCAACCCCCGCTGCAAGCAAACCGGTCTCACCCCGTCACCCCCAGGAGCTTTGTAAGGACTGAAGGAGTTAATAGCCCATTCAATCCTTCTGAAGGTCACAATACGGTGCGCCAGACTCCACTGTAAATGGGTGGCACGGCCCGCATGTCTCCCCTCACTGTCGGGTGGTTGATTACCCTCATGAACAATACAGTCCGGGAAGTGTGTTCCCATCATAACTCTTAGAACTCCTTCCGGCTCAGTAATGTAAACACCTTGATCGTCCTTGAGACTACCAAGCGGCGAAATGGGATTCTTTGCTAATAGCTTTTGTAGCCTGGCATAGCCCTGCACACTGTCAATATCGGTGCAGAGCTTCTTCCAGGCTAACCTCTTACCCGTACGAACCTTGCGGTAGTACAGTGCAAGAGCCTCGTGGTAGGTGTCCCAAGTGCCCCAAGTTTTAGCTCTCCTGAATAGAGCCCTGACCCTCTTCCTCAAAGAGGCCAGTTCAGAGCTCCACCAGGCTACCTTTGATCTATTTCTATTGATAACCGGGCAGCTGAGATCGAAAGAGCCCACAATCGCAGAGGTAAGACTGTCGGCAGATTCATCAAGCGCAGCTGTGAATCCGTTTCCCATTAGTAGAATCAGAATCTAGCTGTGCCCTGAGGTTTTCCTTGTATGATGCCCAGTTTGTGTTCCTCGGATTTCTATACTGAACTTTTTCCAGCATCTGTTCACCGATCTTAAAACAGATGTGAGCATGATCAGAGAGGGAAGGCTCGTCAGACACATGCCAGCCATGCATCCGACCAGCCATACCCTCCGACATCATGGTCACATCTAACACCTCACTTCGCGTCCTCCTGCGAAACGTGGGCACATTTCCCACATTTGCAATCATTAGACTACGGGACATTATGTATTCTAGAAGTAACTTACCTCTGTTATTGGTGTTGATGTTGCCCCACGCCTCGTTGTGCGAGTTGGCGTCGCATCCCACCACCAGTTCCGATCCACTCCTCCAACATGGTCCACCAAGGCAGCCAGTTCCCTGGAGGGCGTGGACTCCGCATCATCATACGGTAGATATGATGATGCAACTAGCAGGGCTCGTCCAGCCCCAGCCACCATCAGCCTGACTGTGGCGAGATCCCTGCAACAAAATTCCAGAACAGGAATGCTGTCCACCTTGTTGCTTACAACAATACATGCCCTGGCATTTTCAACCTGGGCACTAACAATTTTCACTCAGGAAAGTTCGCAGGGACCAAGACAAGCTTATGTCCCGTCGGAACCTCCCTGAATGTTTTTCCCAATCCCTCCTCCGTTGAGGGATTGGTGCTCCTCGCACGCTCTGCTTGCTCAGGAGGTGCGGTCGGGCGCCTCTTCGGCAGGGGGTTTTCCGCCGAAGAACCGCCCGAGCGCCCTCTCTTCCCACTAGGAGTAGAGACCGCACCTGCAGTTGCCTCCCTCTGCTTCTTTATCTTTCTTCTTTCGTTGGCCGACATTTTGCCCGTTTACCTCCTCCATTGACTGTCCGGAAGCCAGGTGCCATCGGCCTTCTTCTGCTCCATCGCCCAACGCTTGCGCAGTTTAAAGGGGAGCTTAAGGTTGTAGTCCATTACACATGCTCCAGTGTCTGTGTTCCATGGACTCAACCTTTTCGCTTGCATCATCGAGTACTACATCGTCGTCGATGGTGGTAGCGCTAGAGGAACAGGCAGATACATCCAAGGCCTGGGTGCCGGATGCAACTGCCTGTTGCAGTTTTTCCAGATCTAAATCTGTTGGTATCATTTTTTGTTTGTTATTAGAATCCATAAAGGTCCCACGAGTACCGAGGAAATAAACGGTCCACCCAGCCAGAGCCCCGCATGACCAGGTAAGGCTATTTACGCTTGGGGGGGGGGCCCAACCCCCAAGGGCTCAGTTTACGACGTACAACCCCTGCGCCATGCATCCCTTAGGTACGGGTCGCCTCACACTGTGGGATTGGGGTGCCCTCAGTCAAAAACAAGTTTTTTTGTAGTGCGATTCCAGGCGGACCCGGACTGGCACCACTACTGCGCGGCGCCGAGGGCCGTCACCGCGCAGAGTGCACAATCGAGTCACTACCCTAGATCCTGGGGTTTTGTCGAAAGCAGGGTCACCTCAAGCAGGACGCTAAGTAAGCGTTTATCCGAGCCCAACCATTGGTTAGATGGTTGGATTCGGATCCCCCTTCGGTCTTGAGCGACACCTTAGTGGTGCCGCCCCTGGAGAGGTACTTTCCCAGTTCACCCGAACTATTACCTTTATGAACATTTACCCAACTATATATTCCAGCCCATGCCATCAATCATCACACCCCAACAGCATTTCAGTTGTATCAGGGATTTACTTCTGTTACCCCAATAAATGAGAATAGGATCTAAAATTTGTTTAGATTTTAATTTGTTCCGCTCGAGTACAGACGCTTTATAGAGGTTATAATTCAAATCACTTTGTTTCCTTAACATGAATTGAGGTAATTTAATTTAGCAATAATCTTTCAGCTGCTTTTTGTAATGGAGATTCATGGTAGCTTATTGCAAGAACATAGCCAAGAAAAAATTTCGGGGGGTCCAGACAACTGATATTTCTCTGTAGTGGACAGAGAGTAAGGCCCCATTTTGTTTCTTAAAAAGTTCTTGACCCGTTTCTTTGTTGAGAATGACCTTTCAGCAGTACTTGTCAGTAGTACTGAATTATTTAAATAATAATAATAGTTTATTAAAGTAGTAATTGAAAAAATTGAAAATTTGGGAGGGGTCCGGACCCTTTGGAACCCCTCGCTGGCTATGTCTTTCGCTTATGGGGAGTGCAATATTGTCCCCATTGATTAATACAATTGGAAAACAGGATTTTTGGTTGTATATCCAATGAAAAATAATAGTATTGCTTTTAAAGTTAAGAAGTTGAAAGATTTCTTTACAAGTAGGGATGTTGCGATATTATCGATATCAATATATATCGATATTATCGTTTCGATATATCCTATATTGATATCGATATAAGTTATCCGATATTATCGTGATATCGGAAGAAATATACAAATATCGGGGTTTTGATATCATACTGAATGAAAAGTTGTAATTATTTATTATTTTGGATTTATTAGTTTTACGAAAGCAAAACTCAAACAACTTGCTTTGTTCAGTTGTTAAATGCAACGCCAGCAAAGAAATTAACTTTGGAGATTAAGTAAAAAGTAACCAGACGATGCTTGGTTCAGTTAAGCATATATAATATAGTTGCTTTTTAAAATGAAAGTGTTGTTCTTAAAACCCAGTTTAGATTCTTATAGATTTATATTGAAATTTAAAATTGTAATTTTTATTCTTATTATGGTAATTGTTTTTTAATAATTGTGCTTCAAATGATTCTTAGTTAGAAAATGATAAATAGGATTATTTAAGGAATTTCTTTTTTTATCTTTAAATATGGTATTTTTTTAATGTATTAAGTTGTACTTGTATTAAAAACATTTTTTTGGAAATGAACTCGTAAGTTGTATCTTTGATTATACTAGTTACACACACTCATACAATCAAAGGTTGTATACACCAATTTAATCATTCCCCTTTCCTTATTTATCGATATCGGTCGATATTAAGGATATCGATATTTGGATTCGATAATATCGGTGTATCGATATCCAAGCTTGATATTGATATCGATAACAAATATCGGAACTAGCCTCATATTGCAACAACCCTATTTACAAGAATGTTCTTGAGGAAGTCTTTTTAAGAATACTGTACTTTTAATTTAATTGTCCCATAATAGTGGCGTATATATATCATTATTTTGGAGGGGGTTGACACACTGGGTGGTTTAGGAGGTATGAAATACCCTCCAAAATTAGGGGCTCGGAAATCTTTCCCTGGGAAATTCGTTGGGCTTTATGATCTCATAGTGTTCTAGCTTAAAATAAACTTCTGGGTGCAATTTAAACGTTTTTATTACAAAATTTCAGGGGGGGGGGTGCTTGAGCCCCCCTTACATATGCGCATGCCCATAACACTCTTTTTCTTCAATTTACATGAAACTTCATTTCTACATAGACACAACTGAGTTTGATGATGGTGCATGTCTATCCATGGCCATATTGCATATTGTGGGCTGAGCATCATCAAAGCTTATTGCCACAAAGATTTGTTTCTCTGTGCTATCACTTAGTAGGCTGGCAAAATTGCTCTGTCTGCCGGGGGGGGGGGGGGGGGGAGGATATCTTGAAAATAAAATGAGCTATAGACTTGAATTTTAGCTGCAAATTCAGTGAATTCTGTTACATGACATATGGTTTGTTTTACTTCTACTTTGATCAATTAAGAATAGAAAAAAATTAAGTTTTATTAAAATTAAGTGAAAATTGATGTATATAATAAATATTTTATTAAGGGCTGGAATTCCAACCAGAATTTGCTGTGTATGCAGTGTTTCATCTAATTTGCAGTTTTACTAATTTCATATTATTTGATTTAATAATATTACTTAATAATAAACTACAACCCTATTGAAAAACATTTATTTGTCACATGTGTTTTGGCATTCCACCATCTTCAGTGTACATTAACCTCTAACACACCTAGTTGATTATTATACTAATTAAAGATAACCATATAATGTGGAGATAACGACATAATTGATTTAATAAATTATCAAGCCATGTAACTTTCAAGACCTCTTATGTATACAAATTAAAATATTATTCTTTATAAATTTCACCATAGTACATCTTTTAAAATTAAAAGAAGATACAGTTAAAGGATTTTTCAATTTTACCAGACAAAGTTATGAGGGTACATTTTTATTACATTATTTTGATCACAGAACAACATCACTGTTGTATTATTTTGTGTAACAGCTGTAAATGAATTTGGTTTATTTTAACCTAATTCACTCAATAATAATATTTTCCTTTTGCACAGTAAATGAAGATGATAAATCCTGAACAGGACCCAGAATTGATGAGCGTGTTTACAATCGATGACGATGATGATGATGCTGAAGATAGTGATGAGGAATATTGTAAGTATTGCAGTTAAGATTTTCACAGCATTGTTTTCGAATTCATTTGGAAGCTTTATTCGACTATTTTCACAATATTTCATTGAATTTATAAGTTTCTTTTTTGTTATAAATATAAAAATAAGTTAACTTTCTGTTTCATATTACAACATTTTTATAACAATCTTACAATGAAATAACTAAGCCCATGAACTGAAAAACTTAGATGTAGGATATAATGATGAGTTAAACTTTGATAGACTTCTGATATAAAACAAACTGTAAACTCAATTTTGATATCCATATGAAAAAAGAAAACATCCCAATAAAATAAAATATTGTGAAAGCAGTCAAATAAAGCTGCCAACAAATTCTTTTTATTCGCTCATGGCAAGAATTTAAGGTAACCGGATTGACTAAAATTAAAAGACACTTCACAGATCTTATTGTTTTAATTCTTATAACAAAGGGGTTTTCCAGTGGATTCTAATCTGGTATTCATCTGCCAGGAGATAAAGATAAAATACAAGAAGAGCACTGAAGAATGTTAATAAGCTTTTTAGTTATCCAGAGTTACCAGAATCCATGCTCAACCTAGGTCCTTCTCCAATAATTCTTGTTTGGTTTGGCATATTCTCACACATGGCTTCCTCATGAGTAGAGATGATCCTCCGGTCTGCGACACTGTCATCACAGTTGAACATGTGCTTATTGACTGCCCTTGCTACTCGGTACATAGGCGCAACTCGAATCTGCCGGCTTCGTGGAACGATATTCTCCGCGACGACGAGACGGCAACTCAAAGACTTCTATGTTTTCTGAATACAACGTTGCTGATTAACAAAATATAGTATTGTGTTAAGTTTATCTATTCCGATTATCGATTGTTGTTAATATTTATTAATTTTATTATTTAATTTTTATTTATCATTATCATGACAGCTGCCAAATTAGGCCCTTTACAGCTACATTGGTGGCAGTAAAATTTGTTAAGTTTTTACAGTTTATTTAATTAATGTTATGTACCTTGTCCTTATTTATGTTCTATTTATATTTTTAGCCTCTATATGGGTTAAGACATCTCTACAGTCTTTCCCTTGTTACATATATTGTTATCTAGTTCTAAGGTTATTTTAAATTATTTACTAACCTACTTGCCTTGATTCCTATTTATATTTTTTCTTATAGAATGTAATCTATGTTTGCCTAATTGACACCACCAAATACGAGCAGGTGCCAATTTTCTCTTCAGGGCGATGATAACCGTAGCGTTTTTCGCCCCTAATAATAATTTTAAAAAATGGTTTGGCATACTTAGTAAGACTTGGTTGAATGAAGATACCTAGTGGGTCCAGAACTCCAATGGGAGGGTGGTTTGCCACAATTGGTAGGGTAGCGACAATTTGCTTGTAATTTTTGTTGTTTTCTTAGGACAAGAAGCTGAGAAATTGCTCTTTGTCTTAAAAGAACCTTTGCGCTCTCCCGGAGTGACAGGATATTATGGATGGATAAGGTTGGAGTAGAGGCTGCCTTTTATCAAGATCCTTGAGGAAGGATTTTGGCATAATCTCAGTCTTGTTTCCACGGAAGAAGGGAAGCTCTGAACCAGCCTCTCCAGCCAAAGCAGGCAGGAGTGGCACACCCTTATGTCTAGGCTAGCAACTGCCTTTGTCACTTAGGGAGCCCTACCAACTCTAAAGTCATCCAATGTAGATCTATCAGTCTATCCTTGCACCCCAATACAAGATACATAAGCCTGTGTAAAGTATCAGACTAGAATCATAGAATCAAGAAGAAGAATTGGGTCTTTACACTACGAGTTGGATGCCATGTAGATGTTTCAAATCAATACCATATAAATTTTAGATACCAATTTTGAACCTTGGGGCTTATCTAACCACAAAATACTCTATAGTAAACCATCCATATTTTGAAATATCTGCAGGAAGGAATAAGATTCACTCCACGATTTAAAGCAAGGGAGAATCAAAACGCTATAAGTTTTCTTAAAAAGATGGGCAAGTTTGTTGAAAGCCTTATAAAAGTCTAAAATTCTGAACAATCAAGCTTTTTCATACAGGGTGTAAAAAAAGTCCTGCACTGGCTTGGTAACTCCCGAACAATTACAGGTAAAGCAATAAAACTTGGTACATCATTACTGTAACTACAGTATAACTCTACTTTTTGAAGTAACTACCATTTTTTTGTCATGTCAAGGGGATGGCCCGCAAGGAGTTAGAAGGAAATCTTAGATGAGAGCGTAGGTCGAGTAGTACATAAAATTAAAGCTCTTTATTAGTAGAGTACAATGCATAAACTTTTTTTGCCAAACTCCTTGAGAATGAACCCTTTGAGGTTGGATTTGCGGCATTGTACTCTAATAATAAGGAGCTTTAATTTGATTTACTACTAGACCTATGCTCATCTAAGATTTCCTTCTGACTCCTTGAGGGCCATTCCCTGACATGAGAAAAATATGATATTTACTTCAAAAAGTAGATTTATATGTGCAGTAATGATGTACAAAGTTTTATTGCTTTACCTGTAATCGTTTGGAAATTATCAAGCCTGTGCGGGACTTTTTTTACACCCTGTATAGCCATAAGATGAAATAATGGATCATTATAGATATAACTGCATATTACTTTTTTTAAACCTGTATTTGGGTTACATAAGTCGTAAAAGTGAACAACGTAAAAGTGATATAGGTTCAAAACTTGAAAAGAAATTTAAAACTATAATGAAATTGTTTTTATTATTGTTGTTAGACTACTACTTTTTAAAAGAAATGAAATGTAAGATTTAATAAGTAAATAGTTCAATTGACTTGTAACAATTGAACGTTTTAGTTAAGAGTACATAACCTCAGCCAGTAAGAAACTAGGTACCTTGACTAATGCTACTATCAGTGTATTAATGACAAGATACTAGTGCCAGTAGCCTAGCGAGGGATAACCTTGACATCATGTCCATAAATGTGAGATAACCAGTAGTCAAATTCAGTAATCCCTTTAATTCTACAAACTGAATGAGTCTTTAAGCTTTGATAGCAAACTAATGTGAGCAATTTTGATAATGATACATATACAAATTGTATTGATTTCACTCTATTTACAATATTGTGTTGCGCATAAATATCTACATGATAGTACTTTCTTAATTGGAATATATAAACTATCCATTGTTCAAATGGATTAACTATCCTGTCTTCTGATTGCAGATCCAATAAGCCCGACGGGTAAGACACTAAGGGAGGTGGAGGACCCTTATGATAAGACAGTGAGAATTCAGCAGGCTAATCGAGAACTGTTCTCGCAGCCAGGCAATCGCAAGAAGCAACCCAACAAGGTCACCTTCGATCCTGTACCCAAAATGATAATCCTCAATGACACCGGAGATGTAACAGGAATGGTCGAGCTAACGGGCATCCTTCCACAAAGTAAGTCCTATCATTCGTCTTCTAAAATATTGGGAGTAAATTAATTTTTTAATATTTTTGATAGCAATTGTGAATTTTGAAGCTCGGATTTTAAATATTTGTTACAAAATGACTGGATAAAGATAAATACCGCACAAGTTGATTCTTGTTTAAGTTAGGAATCAATAAGCATTAATGTCCAGTATGAATAGCACAGAATACTTTATATTTGCCATGGGCTGTAAGACCAATTGAGACCCCTCTGTTTAACTCATTTGGCATTTATTCTGTCCCACAATTATGTCCAAACATGTTTAAATAAATATACATTGTTGGACTGTCTCTCCGATCATCCTACAGCAACGATTATGGCCATTCATCCAGACTGCATTATTAGAATAGAAGAATAGAATAGAATATTCTTTATTGCACATATTCTTGGAGAACAGGGCAAAAGTCATGTTTATGTTACAATTGGTGTATGAGTTATTGTTTGTCAAAAATTGTGTGTTCTACATTGAACAAATTCTTGGATTGTGTAAATTGGTCGCTCCAGTAGCCAGTTTCTCAAGGAGGCTTTGAAGTTCTTTTCTGGCAGTCTTCTTAGGGATTCAGGTAGAATGTTGAAGAACATTGCTCCTCGATAAGAAGGTTTCCTCTCAAATAAGCTGAGATGATGTTGATTTAGGAGAAAGTTGCTCCTGTGTCTGGTTTTATAGGAGTGTCTGTCTCCAGTCCTTGCTTGCCCTGATTTGATTGTATAGAGGATTGTCTCTTGGATGTAGAGTCCTACTACAGTCAGAATTCTCAGTTCTTTGAAGGCTGTTCGGCATGTGTCAAGTGGTCCTAGTCCTTTTAGAGCTCTAATTGTCCTTTTTTGTAGAACCAGCACCCTTTGGAGATTTGAGATTGTCGTGCCTCCCCAGGCTATCAGGCCGTATCTCAAGTGAGATTCAAACAACGAGTAGTATGCTGTCATAGCTACATCAGTGTTGCTGATTTGTGCAATTCTCCTTATTGCGTAAAGACTGCTATTTAGTTTTTGACAGCTGGTTGATGTGTGGTTCCCAAGATAAATTTCGGTCCAAGGTGAGTCCTAAATATTTTCCGAATTCTATTGTAGTTACTTCTGGGAGACCATGATAGTTATTTTGAGTAGCTGTAAAAATTAGTTGTTGGGTTTTTGATTCATTTAAAACCAAATCATTTAGGTTGCAATATTGTTTAGCCATATTGAAAGCTACAAAGGAGTCAATGTCTAGTTGATCTTTGTTTTTGTTTGCTACAATAAGGGCTGTATCATCGGCGTACATTACCATTTCACAATAGTTTTGAAGGTATTCTGGAAAGTCGCTAGTCAGAAGGATATACAAGACGGGTCCAAGAACAGAGCCTTGCGGCACTCCTCTGCTTACTGGTAGTGGTTCAGATTTTACTTTTTTGACTGTGTTGTGTGTAGTGTAAGTAATTTCCACAATCTGTGTCCTATTGCTGAGGTAGCTCTTGAACCAGTCTATTTCTTTGTCAATGATTCCCAGAGTTTGCAGTTTTTTTGTAATGAGCTTGTGGTCTAGACAATCGAAGGCCTTGGTAAAGTCCAAAAGTATACTTGTGGCTATATATCCTGCTTCCAATTTATTGCTGTGATTCCAAATATTTTAGACATTCCAGCAGTACAAAAGCCTTATCTTGAGTCCCAAAGACCTGCTACGACACATCTGAACTGAACCAAGAATCATTTTGTAATATTTTGGTGTGTTACAAAGATATGAACTACGCCTCCCTGTAAAGGCGATAAAATATCTACAGCTAGATTTACCCTTAGGCTCATCTTACATCTACATCATCACCAATGTACCACCAGAACTAGAGCCTTACTGATTAACTCAATGGGTGTGGTTTTAATCTTCTTTACCACCGCTAATGTCAAGTAAATTTTAGTGAGTAATGCACCACCATTTTCCTCTTGAAATGAGAGAACAGTACACTGGGAACAGTTGGTAAGCCTGCACCTGGTTGCACGCTGAAATACAATATTATAGTAATAATTTATAATTGAGACGATTGAATTTAGAAACATGGTACTTTAAGTCACCAGTGGTAAACTTAAAGTAGTAGCTTAGAGAAGCATACAAAATGTAATACTAAAGTAATTGCTGAATGCTAAATATGATTTAGTTACTAATACAATTACTACAAGAGCCAATACAGTGAAAAATTACAATTTGGTTGCTTAATTGCTATTTGGAGAAACTACATATTGATTTAGTTTTTTAATGCCAAAGTTATTGCAATTTAATTCATATATATACAGGGTAAGGCAGAACACCCGCCCGTGATGTATAGCGGCTAAACCGAGAAACCTACCTTCTTTGATTTAATGAAAACCTTCATATTTTGACCGACAAGAATTTGGGAAAATAATTTTTAACACTCAAAAATACCCCAAAATGGCACTTGGGGAGGGGAGGTAATGGTAATTTTTGAGATTTAAAAATGTAAATATTAGGTCAAGCCGTGCCTCATTTTAAAGGTCTATTCACTGAACGTTTCTTGAAAATGTAAACAAAAATGTCAAAGTCATACAGTTTCATAGTGTTATTTTCACAGTTATTTTGTTAAGAATTTTAGCATATCCAAATTGGTATCCAAGGTTACCAAGGAAGTACTCTTTCAAAAAAATTCTTACAGTTGTCACTTTTCAGCACTATTTTTAAATAGTTATGATTTAGGATATTTCAAACTCGTATAACGTAAAATATTCAAATAGCAAGGAATGACTTTCATTACACCTATCAATAGCTCTCTTACAAATTAAATTCTTTTGTATTTAAAGTTAAATTTTATCTTGGATGGTGAAGAAATTGTGTCAAGAATACTAATTTGGATGATGTTGTTTGTAAAGAATGCTTACTGTCACCGGAACCCCAAAAAAACAATATAGTTTTGGTACTTATAGTAGACACACCCGATCTATCCTTGCACCAGCCACTATGTCTAAACAGCTGTTTCAGCATGTACAAATCAGTGCAAGTTACATGACTTTTCCTGGAAAATAAAAAGCCGATATGTATGTAGAGGATGCACCTAAAATCCCTTTCTTACAAATCTTGGAACCACTTTCTCCAGTATTAAGTAGAAAGGAGAACACAACAACCAAAATCCTTTAGGGCTATACCAGATTTCCGCACTTTAGTATAAAGCCAAGCCAACTTCCAGGATAAAGATGCACAAGTGAGGTGATCTATTTTTCACTGTTAGCAAACCAATCTGACCCTGTCTTCTCCACGTTGATTTACTCGTATAAGGACCAATCGCCCACTCAGTCCTTCTGAGTCACTACTACTACTATGTGCATTACATTCCATTGTGAATTATTGGCATGTCGCTGTGTGACTTCTCCACAGCTCCATTGGTTTTTGTTATTTTTATCTTAAGACAAGAAGCTTTGAAATTGCAATAGTTCTAAAATGATCACCGCACTGCTTCCGGAGTGACAGAATATTTTGGATGGGTAAGGTTGAGGGTAGGGGCCGTTTCCTTTTTAGATCCATGAGGAAGGATTTTGGGCATTAATCTCAGTCATGTCTCTGTGGAAGGGGAATCCAGCTCTGTCTACACAAGTAATTATCCTATTTTTATTAATTTTTGTTCACTCAATATTATTATTTGTTTTTGTCTACTTTCTCTACAATTTTACTAAATATCAGAATTTCTAAGTCATAGCCATAAGTTAATCTGCTTCAGATAACTTCCTTCAATTAAAAATTTATAAAATTAATCTACACACTGCTCAAGCTAAAATTCAAACCCTAACAATTTCAACTCGAGTCTATGCACAGGCCATTAAGGCCCACGTAGGCTCTTTCTCCCATATTATTCAGAAATTGTGTAGCAAATTTAATGTTGTTTTTACTAGGTATGTGTGTGTATACATATATATATATATATATATATATATATATATATATATATATATATATTTTAATTAATC
This sequence comes from Homalodisca vitripennis, assembly GCF_021130785.1. Taxonomy (NCBI): domain Eukaryota; kingdom Metazoa; phylum Arthropoda; class Insecta; order Hemiptera; family Cicadellidae; genus Homalodisca; species Homalodisca vitripennis. The sequence continues at coordinate 135,492,956 of NC_060213.1, forward strand.
TATTTCATTACATGGATTTATTTCTTTTGATATAAGACTTTTTTATATTATTTTAGTGATAATTATTTTGAAGTGTATTATTAGAATACTTTTGTATATTCTGCATTAATTAGATATCCAAATGCTACAGTTGTTATCCTTTTCAATATTAAGATTTACATCTGTCTATTTTTGTGTGGAAATAAACGTGATTTGATTTGTACCAGCCTCTCCAGTCAAATGTAGGCAGAGGTAGCATGGCCTTATCGGGGGAGGGAGGGGGAGAGAGAGAATTCCATAACGAGAATAACAAAATATAGCGTGATGCTCCAAAAACACCAACGTAAATAAAACACTCGGTTCCTACTTGTGTCTTGTAAAGGAAAATAATACTCATAGATTGAGCAGTGGTCGAGCTCCTGCTCCTCCCTCCCCTTATGCGCAAGAAATCTTCGCATAGGTCGTTTTCAAAGCGGCTCATCTATAGTACTTGTACCTTCTTGTATTTCCTCTATGGTCGAAAATTTTATTTAAAATTGGAATTTTATACAAAATTTGTCAATTGCAAAAATGAGATCTGAAACACTGTAGCGATTTCCAGCAGAGACGGACCAAGAGGAGCGTGAACGGCAGCAAAGACTGAAAAATTCGTACCGCCGTCGGCAGACCCCGATGTTTTTGGCGTCTCGCCACACCTCGCAGCCCTCCACCTCCTCCACGACCACCCTACCCATCGCACCTCGCCTCACCGTCAAACCCAGGAGAGCCACCTCACCAGTCTGAAACACTCAACATTGATCTCGAGTCTGTAAAGCACGGAGAACACAGGTCTCAATTGGCTCAAGTAAATTAACAACACAATTTCATATTTTAAGACAGTCATTTATTTCGAACAGTTACAAACTTCTCACAGAAGAGATGTATGTACATAGATAGATATAACGTGGCGAAAGCAAAAGACGATTACAACTGTGGAAAAATAAAATTTACTATAGAATACTTAGTACGTTTGAGCTTTTTTCACAACAATGTAGGTTTTCAGTTCTATGTAGTTACCTGGGTTACACACTTATAATTTTTATTATACAAAATATTTTTGGACAAGAGTCCAAAGTTAATGTTACAATGTGAAATTTTTAAATGAAGCGTTGAATAACCTTGAATAACTGAATATACAATAATCTTAGTCACAATATTATATTATCACAAAATATACTCTGTCTCAAGAGCTCAAATGCTTCACTGACCAGACTATTCCAAAATGCTGTAAATGCTTACGATATTATCCAAGTACTAATTTTCTAAAATCATGTAACGATTAATTTGGTATATTAAAACCCTAATTCAATGTAAATGTTGTAGGGTATATCATTAATATACAAGTAATACATCATATTCCTTTATAATTGCGTCTTCAATAATCCTCTTATCCTGACATTCTTAACCCTTTGAGTCCCTCGAAATCCTACCATTTTATCCATATTGTGCAACGCAAAGAAATAATAAAATATTTTACTGCACCACTTTCAAATCGTCTAATCACAAATAAGTGAAAAAGCGTAATTGAAAACCATGTGTCGTAAAAAAGGTAAATTAACCTATTACAATTTTTCTGTTGGTATACTGTGTGCTGATGATGCATTTACAATTTTTTTCGGTTTCATTGCGCTTTCAAATAACAAGTAACTGTTAGTATAAAACACAACCAAGAGGCATAGATGATATTTATAGGCAAAATTTACTTTATATTTAAAAATTAAAAAACTAATTAAGTTGTATATTTTACGATGGTAAAATCTGTTTTACTCATACGTTTTCCACTCTGAAAAAGAATTTCTAATACTGTAAAGAGAAAAAAATTTTGGAGATTATAAAATTCAAAAAGATTTTAACAAAACAAAAATGTGTAGCATGCAATTTGTATAATTGTATTACTTGTATATACAAATATACACTTTGAATTTTAGGGTACATATTGTATGACACTTAAAGGGTTAAAAATTCTGTTTTATGAATAATTAATTTCAAAATTTAATAAAATTATTAGTTTATATAACTTATACTAATGATATCTTAAATAATACTAATAAATAAATTGTTAACTACTTAAGAGTATACTTAACCTAAAATTAGCTGCCGAAATATTAACTAATAGTAAATTATAAAGGCAGTGTAAGATGATTAGTCATCACAGTTTGCTCACGGGATGGAGATTTATCGTTTTGCAATTTTACAAAAATTGTGAAAATGTAAAAAACGTAATAATTTTGTTTCGTTATGTGAACTACATTCTAAAAATCTTTAAAATGTTTATTTTACATAAATGAATTTCTAGTTGCTTTGAAAATAATAATGTTATGATAAAATAATTCTTCAAAGAAATATTTACAGAATATTGTAGTTTTACACTGTCATTATTATTTACCTTTTGTAGCATTAAAGGTTTATCTGAGAACAGGAAACCATATTTTATTTCTATAAATTATAATATAGATATTTCACAGAAAATTATTCTAAAACTAAGAAACAACTTGATTCGGAATCTTTGATTTTCTCACTGACTACTTAAGTCACAATAATGAATCAGTCCACTTATTAAGTATGCTGAATGCCTAATCCTAGAATAATAAACAATATTTACATAAATGTTTAACAAATAGTATATAATGTTTTATGTACAACAACCGGGTACAGTTCAAGGACACAAATAAGCTATCATGTAACGTCAAGAGCACTTTAAAAGACACTAACAGAAAGTTATAAAAAAAGGTGTATGTATAGAAAATTCATACTTCAACAAAAAGAGGTACAAAAATAAAATGCGAAAAGTTCCCTGAACCGAAATACAAAACTGAAGCTTCTAAGAATTCCAAAACCCTGTAAAGAGAAATAGCCCCACTAAGGAAGATATAACATTGGTTAATAAATAGGCTGTTTATACATTAGCACCTTAATTCAGCCAAATATTTTTTGTAATTTTCACAAACGAGTGACAAGAAACGGTCACTACACGGACATGTACAAAATGGACATAACAGGAGCTGTTATATTCGTAAAAATACTAATAAACATGCAGTAAATGTTGTAAAGGACACTTGAGTGAAAATAATAAATAACTGGCTTTAAACATACACATCGCTAACTTGTTTTTATAAGCAAAATATTTTATCTAGAGGGAAATTGTCATAAAAATAAAATCAGTAAGGAAGCTGTATGTTTCCTTGATAAAACTAACAATAACACTACGAACGTCTTGTACAGTAATCACAAATAACAAGACGGAGCTTAGGAGTAAGATTCTACTCGAAGGCCTCAATCAGGAGGGAAACTGAATCAACTTTCAGGAATCCAACACCACAACATTTAGGGATGAACCTTAAAATAAAAAATTAAGTAAAAAAATCACTGATGAATTATACATTATAAAATGTAACGTTTTCTTTACATTTTATAAACCGTTTTCTTTGCCTCAGTCTTTGAGGGCACAAATTAAAGTAAGGGAGGCGCAAAGGTCCTTTTTAGGACTAAGCGCGGGGACAAACTGTCCTCTTCCCTCAGGAAAAAAAAAAAGAAAAAAGTTTTCTTTGTTTAAAATATTGCATCATAATAAAACAAATGTAATAAAATAATTATATTTCTTAGTATTTCTTAAAATGGCATATTAAAAAACATATACAAAATTCAAAATTTTATAAACAACAATTATTAAGAAATTTGTTATCAAACAAACTATTTAAATTTCGGCTCCTTATTTCCTTCAACTGCCAATTGAATGTTATTCTCATACGAATTTATAGTTTTCATACATTTATTAAATCTGTTAGTGATTAATGATAATCTTTTTCACCCTGAGTGGGCCAACATGTTGTGGTGGGAAGGCGAGAGCTCGCGTACAATTTTAATAATAATTACAGTCAGATGTCACTTGGGTGTGATGACTAGTAGTCATGGTTGTCGTCGATGCGATGTTTCTCCAGGTTGCCCGACAGTGTGGGGTCGGGCCGCCGCCGCTTGAAGAAGCCCAACTTCCAGAGTAGCAGGATCAGCAAAATCAACAGCAGGAGACCGACGACTATAGCCACTATGTAGATCCACCACGGCACAGGCTCGGCTGCCTGCTGCTCCAACAGGTCCACTTTGCACAACGTCTCCACCTGCACACAATCTCACTTTGCACTTTGCACAACAAACTGATTATATAACATTTGATATCATTTCACAAGTTGACAACTTGCATCATAGTTTCACTGTAAGATGTCAGAAAAACGAGATGAAAAAGTGTGAAATGCCATATGCTGTCTTATTAACCCATTATCCTAATTAGACAAGAGCGTTTTGCCACATGTACGAGGCATGTCCAGAAATGCTCTCACGGCCGGAAGGATTTTTTTCTTGACATGTTGGCTACACTGCCGTGTAGTCAGATTCCTCCCCTCCCCAACGACACCAGTTCAAGATCAGTACATTAAGAACTATCAATGGGATAATACGTTTAGTGAAAAATGTCAATGAATTTCCCGTCAAGTGCGAAATACACGGTTCGATCTGTTATCTTGTTTGGAAGGGAAAAACTCCGATTGAGGATTATAATGAGGTAGGAACTGCTTAATTCCAAACGATGAAGTGGAAAAATTGATCTGTATGGAGTTTATAGCGTTTCAAAAACTCTTGTCCCAAATCCACTCAATTCAACTTGTGTTGGTCTGTCAACTGTTTTGGGAGCCACCTCACGAACATTTTTCGATATTTGAGGGTCTCTGTGATGGTTTTGTGTAGCAGAGATCTGGAGATTTGCGGAAATATTGTATCTGTGATTCTTACGGAGTGCATTAACAAATCTTTTCAAGTAGTTGTCACAATTAAATATCTCCTTTCCGCTCCTCTGATCATCGTGTACAAACATATGACTGTTTTTGAACTCACGATACCACTTGAACACACTTGTATGATTTATAGCTTTAACACCATATGCAGTTTTTATGTCATTATAAACTTTAACTGGAGTTTTTCCCTTCCAAACAAGATAACAGATAACGCCTGTACCTCACAATTGGCGGGAGATTGGATTGACATTTTTCACAAAGCATATTGTTACATCAACAGTTCTCAATGTACTGAACTCGAAACAGTCTTGTTACCAAGGAGAGGAATCTGTCTGGCCTTGAGAGCCTCAGTACACTTATTTTCTGGATACGACTCCTACTTCACCATTTTCCCACAACATTACTCAGTCTTAATATTGTTTCTATGTTCTGTGTAAGACTACTGTACCATTTTTATATTTTGGACGTTCTTTTGAGAGTGAAAGATAAATTTTCTCATGAATTGTAGTACAATATTGAAAAAATGTAAAAATAATGATTGATTTGAAACAGAAGCTGCATTTCATTTAGAAATTAACTTCTAATTAACCCAAAATTAACAATATGACATCTTTTAAAGAAACTCTTTGGATGTATTAAAAAAACAGTTTTTGTCAAATTGCTGCCACTTTTAAATCAACATTATTCATATATTTAACCCTAGAACTGGCAATGGTGTCACTCTGTACAGGCGGCTCTATTTTAACAGCCTCGCAGACGTTTCTTATAATGTATCACATTTCATAACTGTTAGTCCAAATATAAACTATTATATGTCAATGTATTCACAACTATATGGAGAGCATTATAATAACAATATCTTATTGTTTCCATGGAAACATATTTTTATTTTTTTTTACAAAATGTAAGAAAAATGTTTTTTGGAAATTTTTTTGTAAATATTCCGTTGTGTAACTGCTTAGCAATAAACTTTACATCAAAACCGTAAATGTATAACTTATTTAAAATTTTGTCCTGATTCCAAAAATATATAATTATTGTAACTTTTAACTCAAAACGTATGTGTTACAGGGCTTTGTATGAAAAAGCACCCATATTTACTTATTTTCAAAAATGCGTACATTTCTTAATAAATATTATTGTTCGTGGGTAAACATAATCTCTTGACTGCATTTATACTTATATAAGTATGACAGTTAAAACAAAAATAAAATAAAATAATAAATTTTAATCTTACCTTATTTACATATGTACAATATATACAAAGTTTCATTTTTCACTTAGCGCCCTGCGAGCTCTCTAAGATCATTTGATCGGTCTCTAAAGTTTTCACCCATACTGAACAACTAAAACTATAACCTAAGAAAGCTAAAAAAAAAAACAATAATAACAACACCAAATACTATTGGATTCGTAACCTCAAACACAAAACCCGGCACTAGTTTAGTTTCACAACAATGTGGTTGACCCGTACTACGTTCACGTCAGCTGTCCAAAAAAAAAAACGATGTTTTACGGTAAACAAAGAAGACAATAATCGAACTAAGAACAGTAAATCGGTACTATAGTTATTGCTCTTCCAGAATATATAAAATAAAAATAATTTATATGACCTTAATTGCCTACAATTTCAATAACTGTACATGTCTACTTTGGCGACGAAAATTCGTTTCATACCAGCTCTAGGGTTAAACCATTGTAACAAAGAAAAATTAATTTTTAGTAAAAACTTATTTGTAATTAACATAAAACTAACCTAAATTAATATTAACACTGTCAAGTTTTACGTAATTTTTCAATAAGGAAACATATCAGAATGCTGTAAATTCACAACTTTCATTAAAATCTAAAAAGCAAAATTAAGGTAAAGAAATTTCAAACCAAATTCTTTTATGGTCTAAGCTAACTGGATTTACTGTGTACTTCAAAGGCAGCATAAACTAGTACCAGTCTTACAGTAGTACAGTCTGGGTTAAATGGCTTTCTAAGGCTTGTGAGAGGCCACCAGTTGTAATGCAACATAAGGGGACGTAATAGACAAACCTGAGCGACATCGTCACTGGTGTCCTGGTGGATGATGAGGGATGGAGGGATGTGCAGCTTGGCTCGGGAAGATATGGAGACATGGTCCACCTTGGGGTAGTCCGCCACCAGCGTGGAGTTCCACAGCCTGCAACCCCACATCAACACACACAGTGTAACAACTGTCTGCTTGTTACAATAAAAAAATATCATAAAAATTGATAAATCTCTGTAACTTTTTCAAAGTGCACCATAATGAATTATCATGTAACACATTAATGAACCATTAACAAAGCTTATCACTCGAGTGGGTGGAAAAATGTAATTTCCGTCTGTCATGAAGCTTCAAAACTGAGTTTGATAATTATTGTGCATGTCACTCCATAGGATTTAACTGAATTACTCAATATTTTTACATTGATCTTATGGGTAACCATATAGGCAACGAGAAAATCTATATATATATATAAAAGAAAGTCGTGTTAGTTACACTTTTTATAACTCAAGAACGGCTGAACCGATTTGGCTGAAAATTGGTAGGGAGGTAGCTAAAAACTGGGAGAAGGACATAGGATACTTTTTATCCCGTTCCTGATTCAGGATTCCGCCCCACTGGTCTCTAAATGTTACGGAAATACCCGTAAGAAATGCATTGCAGCAAACATATGTTATTAAGTGAAAGAGCCTGTTCAAATTTAATCAGCTGTTCTTTGTAAACATATATGCGACAAACAAATATGTTTATATAGTTTAATTACGATTTTAAATTTCTTTACATTTATAGTTTGAAAGCATAAAGTAAGCTTAAGAGAATCAGCAAATTTTGTTTCAATAAAATAAAAACCATACGCAATTTCGTTTAACATCTGGAGCTCATAATCATTAGACTGTAATAATATGTACCTAATATATGCCTATTTTCGTTTCAAAATTACATTGAGCGCCATCATTTATTACATCGTATTTGTGCAAATGAATTCGACTTTTGACTCCTGTCCACGCTGGGCTAATATAGTTCAATTGTATACAAAAATCATAGAATATTAGAGAAAAATTCCAGTTATTTCACAAGTGCATATTGAGAGATGTTTTAAAATTTAAATCTTAAATAGTTCATGAGCTTGGGGTATCTTTCAGTGACTATTTATCTCAGAAGGGTAATAAGGACGTTCAAAAGAAATATGCCTCCTATGTCCCAATTTTTCTGCAGGAAATCGCGTGCGAAGCCGTGGGTAACTGGGTATCTGGTTGTAATTGGTATTTTATTGAAAATCAAGAGTTTTCGTTATAAAATACTACGAATGTATTGACGAACTAGCTGTTACCCGCGGCTAATTGCGCATAATTGCTTTTAATAAGTAATATAAGGACTTTTCTAAAGATTGTGTGCGAAGCCGCGGGTAACAGCTAGTACCAGAATAAATCAATTTAAACAAGCTGAGTATAAGCATACGAGATTTTACTCTGTGAC